>NC_049243.1:25658837-25906337 GCF_011100685.1 Canis lupus familiaris
ATATCTGAGAGAACACTTATATCCAATATATAAATTAATCCTATAAACCAATAAGAAAAAGAAAGGCATAATGAAGTCAGTGAAATTTCTGGATACAAAATCAACGTACAAAAATCAGTTGCATTTCTACAAACTAACAACAAACTATCTGAAAAAGAAATTAAGAGCACAATCACATTTATAATAGCATCAAAAAGAATACTTAGGAATAAATTTAACAGAGTTTCACCTCTGTATGCTAAAAACTATATGACACTGATGAAAGGAGGTGAAGGACAACCATAAGGGCAATGATGCCTGTGTTTATAGTTTGAAAGAATCAAAATTATTAGAAGTACAAAATACCCAAAGAAAATTACAAATTTGATGAAATTGTTTTCAAAATTCCAGTGGCATTTTTTCACAGGAATAGAAAAAAACCTAAAAGTTTTATGAAACCACAATGACTCCAAATAGCCAAAGTAATCCTGAGTACAAAGATGGAGGGATCATGCATCCTGATTTTAAACTGTATTTCAAAGCAATACTAACTAAAATAGTGTGGTATTGGTATAAAAACAGACACATAGACCAATGGAGTAGAGTAGAGAGCCCAGAAATAAACCCACACATATGTGGCCAACTAATCTCTGACAAGGGAACCAAGAAAACACAATAGGGAAAGGACAGTCTCTTTAATAAATGGTGCTGGGAAAACTGGATATTTTCAGAAAAAAGATAAAATTATACTCTTGTCTCATACCATATGCAAATATCATTCAAAAGAGAGTAAAGATTTATACTTATGACCTGAAACCATAAAACTCCTAGAGGAAAAAGCTCCTTGACATTGACTTTGGCAATGATTCTTTGTATATAATCCCCAAAGCTTAGATAACAAAAGCAAAGTAAATGAGTGGGGCTATATCAAACCAAAGAGCTTCCACATAGCAAAAGGAATAATAAATGAAAAGGCAACCTATGAAATGGGAGAAAATATTTGCAAATCATATATATCTGATACATTAACATCCAGAATATATAACAAAATCATTCAACTCAATAGCAAAACCACAAATAACCCAGTTTAAAAATAGGCAAAGAAACAGAATAAATGTTGCCAAAGAAGATCTACAAAGACCAACAGGTACATGAAAAGGTGCTCAGTATGACTAACCAGAAAAATGGAAATCACAACCAAGTGAGATACCACCTGATACTTGTTAGGCAGGTATTATTAGGTTATTATCAAAAAGACAAAGAGATAACAAATGCTGGCAAGAATGCGAAGAGAAGGAAACAGTTGTGCACTGTAAGATAGATAGATAGATGGATAGATGATAGATATGGTATATATGTGTGTACATACACACTGCACTTATATATCTATTCACATATACATATAGGAATATACGTATATATATATGGTAAAGTATTATTCAGTCATGATAAAGAATGGAAACCTGCCATTTGCAATGAAATGGATGAATCTGAAGGGCATTACATTAATGAGTTAAGCCAGACAGAGGATGAGTACTATATGATCTCATATATATATATATATATAGGTTGAACTTACAGAACAAGAGAGTACCACAGGGGTAACAAGGGGCTGGGGGTTTGGGGAAATGGAGAGATTTTAGCCAAAGGTATAAATTTCTAGTTATAAGATCATTTACTTCTGAGAATATAAGGTACATCTGGGTGATTATAGTTAAGAATAATGTATTTAATACTTGAATTTTGTTAAGAGTCACTCTTAAGTGTACTCACCACATACACACACAAATCCACACAAAAGGTTCACTTTTTGAGATGATCAACGTGTTAATTAATTTGATTGTGGTAATCATTTCAAAATGTATACATATATCAAACCATCATGTTATATATCTCATATATAGATAATTTTATTAGTGAATTATATATGTATTCCTCCTTATAGCTGGGAAAATAAATGAGAAAGAGAGGTATCAAAATAGAATGTGGGCCAAAGGACTTGAACACATACTTCAAGAAGTGGTTATCTAAATGAACAAAAAGGTGCTTGTCTTTTTTTCGTCATAGGGGAAATGAAAGTTGAACCCACAATGAAATATTACTACATAAATACTCAAATTGCTAAAATGAAAAATACAAAAAACATACCAAATATTGGAAAGAATGTACACCAACTATACTCCCATACGTTGCCGATAGGTGTTAAAATTTGAAAACTACTTTAAAAACTGTTTGCTAAGATCTATAAAAGCTGAGCAAATGCATACCTTATAACCCAGCAATTGCACTCTCAGGTATATAGCCAACAGAAATATGTGCATATGTTCAGTAAAAGAAACATGCAGAATGTTCACAGCAGCTCTCTTTGCAATAGCAGAAACTGGAAACAATCCAAATGTCCTTTAGCAGTTGAATGGATAATGCACAGTATTTTTACAAAACTGAATATTATACAGCATGAGGACTAAATAAATTTTTGCTAAAAACTCAAATATGCAATAACACAAAGAGCTAAATCAGGCACACATACTGAAACATCTCATTTACAGAAGTTTAAAATCAGCCAAAAGTTCAAAATCAGGAACTGCAAAATCAGGAAAAAAGTGGTATTAAAGATCAGGATAGTGGTTACCATGGGAGGTAATGTCTAGGAGGGGGCCTAAAAGAGGCTTCTGGGGTGCTGGTAATGTTCTATTTTTTTAAGATTTTATTTTTTTAAATTTTTTATTGGAGTTAAATTTGCCAACATATAGCATAAGACCCAATGCTCATCTTGCCAAGTGCCCCCCTCAGTGCCCATCACCCAGTCACCCCAACCACCCGCACACTTCCCCTTCCACTACCCCTTGTTCATTTCCCAGAGTTAAGAGTCTCTCATGTTTTGTCATCCTCACTGATCTTTTCACTCATTTTCTCTCCTTTCCCTTTATTCCCTTTCACTTATTTATTTATTCATGAGAGATACAGAAAGAGAAGCAGAGACATAGGAAGACAGAGAAGCAAGCTCCCTGCAGGGAGCCTGATGCAGGACTTGATCCCCAGACACTGGGATCACTATCTGAGCCGAAGGCAGATGCTCAACCTCTGAGCCATCCAGGTGTCCCAATGTTCCAATTCTTGATCCAGGTACTGGATAGATGAGCATATTCATGCTTTGTGCAAATTCAAGCTGAAAACTTATAGTTCCTGCACTTTTATGTATGTAAGCTACAATTTAATGAAAAATTTAAAATCTAGATTATATAATTGGTAAATTTATCATTAAAATAAATGTAACAGACCATAAGCTTGTTAAGTCAAAATAAAAATTTCTCAGCAAATCCTTCTTCTCACACTTTAATACTCCCCATCTTAAAAGCAATCATTTTAACAATATGGTGTGGAAGTGACTATTATCTTTGTAGATATAAGTGTATGTAGAGATCTCTATACTGGAGATATTTTTACATCGATACTTAACAAATCTACTTTGACCAGTTTAGCATCCACATAACTTTCCACAGTATGGTTACAATTACTCATTTTTCATTTATACATCCTGAATTTGTTTCCTACTCTGCTATTTTACACAAGGAGTCAGGTGTATTTATGTATATGTGTGCAGGTACTCTTGCAAAAAGTTGTCTAGATTTAGAATTTCTTTTTTTTTAATTTTTATTTATTTATGATAGTCACAGAGAGAGAGAGAGGCAGATACACAGGCAGAGGGAGAAGCAGGCTCCATGCACTGGGAGCCCGATGTGGGATTCGATCCCGGGTCCCCAGGATCGTGCCCTGGGCCAAAGGCAGGCGCCAAACCACTGCGCCACCCAGGGATCCCTAGATTTAGAATTTCTAATCTGATAGATGAATACATTTTACATATTTAAATGTGCTACCAAATTGCTCCCTATATGTATAAAGTACACATTTTATGGTAGTTAGATAAAATTACATTGTGCCTTTGACTATAGAAAATTATCACATTAACGAGTGATAAAATTTCAAATATTGTTTACCGTTATAGCATTAACCCATTTATGGACACAAAAGTTATTTAATCTATGAAAGCAAAAATCAGCCTCATTCAAAGATGCCAAAGAAGAAAGTTTGAATCATAAAACATCTAATCATTTATGCAGTATATGGGGATGTTAGCAAGGATTCCCCAAATAAAATATGGTATTCCTGATCAATGTACTTAGGAAGAATGAAAATGTAAGAGATCATTAATAAAAATTCCTGCAAGATGTTGATTTTCTTGAGTGTCATCCAACAACTGATGTATTCAACATTCTTCCCTGAGAACAGAAGTTCTCATATTTCCTGAAGAGAGCAAGACGGCCAGATCCCAGAGTCCTCATAGACATTTCCCATTTGTACAAACTACAGTTAGAGTCAAACTACAGTTCAAAGTGTTTGGTAAAAAGGTTCTCTCTGATTGGAACTATGGAGATTGATGAAACTATTGTCTCTCAAATGGAACTGCCATCTAGACAAGAGAGTTAACTGGTATAATGGGAACAAACACCAAGATACATGGAGATGGATAAAGGGAGAGAATGTAGCTGAGTCTCTATTAATGATGGAGGACCAGAGACGGACCAAAGGACAATGGCTTCTTGAAGGAAGCATTGCTATCTTCCTGGTTTATTCACTTGAGTTGATGACAGATTCTTAATATAATAGAGGTCATGAATAAAGTTCTAAGTAGCATTATGTTTGGCTGAGATGGCTGTCATCTTTATTTCTTCTCATACCCTTATATATAAAACTACTTATTAAGGCTCTAAAGTAACACTGAATTTAAGTTCAGAAATATGTAAACATTTCCTGGTTAAAATACACACTGTTGGTAATTAAAGAGTTTCTGAAACAACTGAAAAGTAGTCACAGTGATGAGAATGTTACTATTGGGAGAAATAATTAGAAAGTGATTTTAAGCAAAACATTTAACCCAAATGAGTTAAATTCTCTGATGAAGGAGACAACAGAAGGCAAGTAAACTGTATGACACCTGTAAAATGGCAATGTTATTTTTTCTCTAATATTTAAAACAAAAAATAGGAAACATATTTTTTGTTGTTATTGCATAGACAAAGGATACCAGCCTGCAGATAACAATTTTATCAAATGTCTTATTGACATCTATAGAAATAGATCTTGTAAAAAAAATAGATCTTGTTTCTTTGTCATATTGACATGTTAACAAGTATGATGGTTACTTATATCACAAAGTGAAGGGGCAAGAAACTGTGAATTGATGCAGCTTTATCATATATTTTAATAGCTGGAGTATTAGTTATATGTAACAATTCTCACAATTCTCTTTTATTTTTTTTATTTTTATTTTTTTTTAATTTTTATTCATTTATGATAGTCACAGAGAGAGAGCGAGAGAGAGAGAGAGAGAGAGAGGTAGAGAGAGAAGCAGGCTCCATGCACCGGGAGCCCGATGCGGGATTCGATCCCGGATCTCCAGGATCGCGCCCTGGGCCAAAGGCAGGCGCCGAACCGCTGCGCCACCCAGGGATCCCCACAATTCTCTTTTAATGTTTATTTTTACAAATAATTTTTTTAATAGATTGCCTATTTTTCAAGAGATGCTACTGGAGTATAATAATGTATTAATTACAGAGATTGAAAGCTTCACAATATTGTTTATTAAAATCTTCTGTATTATAGTTCCTTGGTAGAATTTTTAAAAGTATTCCTTAAATAGAACTTACACATTTCTTATAATTTTTTGTTTTTCTGAGATGTTGTACATATCTTTGAATCCTATCCTGTGAATAAAAAACTTTTCTTATGCTTTAGCTGATTTGGGGTGTATATATGACTGCCTTTTAACTAGCCACCATATTTATTTCTCTTTCTGTCTCTATCTTTAGTTAAAAGTATAAAATATAATTATCACCAAAATCTTGCCTGATATTTTAACATTTTTATATCTTTTTTAATGTTTGTGGACTAAATGCATTGATTCTTCTTAACTTCAGAACAATGTTAAGTAATGATGATTAGAGTGGGCCTCTGTCATGATCTGGACTTCAGATGGACGATTTCAAGCTGTCTTCCTATGAGACATTTTATGTCATGTTATAGAGGCAACAATCTATTCTACTTTTAAGATTCACTCAATAATCACATATTGATCTTAAATTTTATCAAATGTCTTATTGACATCTATAGAAATAGATCTTGTAAAAAAATAGATCTTGTTTCTTTGTCATATTGACATGTTAAATTGTATCTTGATAGATTTTCTAATTTTGAATTACACTTCTGTCCCTTGTAAAAACACTGTTTGTTTACATTAACATTCTTTGGAGTCTATTCATAAGTATCTTCTTAAAGATTCTAGCTTATATATGTATAACTGAGATAGGCCTATTTTGTATTTTTAGGATTGCTAGTTATGGATGTCAATAGTATAGTGTGCTTGTAAAAGTCTTTAGAGAGTCTTTTTTCCTTCATTCTGTGTATATTTAAAATTTCCAATATGAAGTTCTGCTGTCATATATGTTTATTAAATCAATATATAAAAATGTTTGCTTCCAGAGTACTTTTGCAGCTAGCTACTTTAAAATGTATCCATTTTTTTCTTGAGTAATGAATTTGCTCAGTTTTTTTTTCATTTCCTTTGAATCAGATTTAAAATTTAAATTTTTAAAAATAAATCATGTATTTCCTAGAACTCCTTATATTTATTTGTCTGAAGTTAATTTAAGCAAATGAGCTCTTAAATCTAATAATATGATTTCATGTATTATTGTGTATATTTGTCAATAAATTATTAAATGACACCTGAAGTTTTTGACTATTTGTTGCTTTTGTTTTTCTAAAATGTAGATTTATTAATATCTTATTAGAGAACTTAGAGTTCTCATTAGAGAGCTTCTAGTAATTAGAAATAGCCATTTCATTTAATATACTCATATCATAGTGAAGAAATCCTAAAAATTGGATGTATAAGTGATTTATTAAGAATTATATAACTGGGCAGCCTGGGTGGCTCAGCGGTTTAGCACCTGCTGGCCCAGGGTGTGATCCTGGAGACCCGGGATCGAGTCCCACGTCAGGCTCCCTGCGTGGAGCCTGCTTCTTTCTCCCTCTGCTTGTGTCTCTGCCTCTCTCTCTCTCTCTCTCTCTCTCTCTCTGTGTCTCTCATGAACAAGTGAATAAAATCTTTAAAAAATAAAAAAAGAATTATATCACTGTGGCGCACCTGCATGGCTCAGTGGTTGAGCACCTGCTTTTGGCTGAGGTTGTGATCCTGTGGTCCTGGGATAGAGTCCTACACCAGGCTCCCCACCAGAAGCTGGTTTCTCCCCCTGCCTATGTCTCTGTCTCTATGTCTCTCATGAATAAATAAATACATAAATCTTTTTTAAAAAGAATTCTATAACTGCTTATGGCTTCCCTTCAATCCTTGTCCAGAGTTTTCCTCTATGGAGCAAACACAGTAGGACCCATTATAAGGTGTACATCTTAGAAAAATGTATTGGATTCTTACCCTAGGACCCTCGTGACCCTGGACAAATTGCTTAACCTCTCTGTCCTTCAGTTTTTCACCTTTAAAACAAGGTAAATAATGTACTGCCTGCCTTGTAATGTTGTTAGCAGTGTTTGGTAAATAATCCATCTTAAAAATCCTTTTATTTCTAAAAAAAAGATGGATCACAAACCTGTGCTTTAAAATTACTCTGTATTTCATATAACCTTATTTTTTTATGTTTAAACTTTACTGTCCTTGAGTTGACATTTATAGCAAAATCCACATTTAGATTTTAAAGAGCTTTAAATTAGAATTTTCATATCTAATCTAAAATACCAAGTATAAGATATATAAGTGTATATTATATTTCCATTACTTCATGTATTTTAAGCTACTACTTTATTATTGAAATTAGGCCTATCATTTGATATTGTTTGTCAAGTACCCTTATGAATATTCAGTTTTTCTTTTCTCTTTAAAGTCTCTGTTTAAAAAAATAATAATAACTTTAGTCTTTTCCTGGTATTCTTTCCTTTGAACAAACACTTTATCTTTGTTCCAGTCCAGTGTTCATTACCACATCAATAAGCCTGTTTGGTTTGCTTTCCATCTTAATATGACTGTTTATATATTTTTCTGTTGCTTTTACTAACTATTCTGCTTGCCAATTGTGCTCTGTTTGAAGTATACATATCCTCCATCTGCTGTAACATTTTGTACCCATGTCCCAGCTGTACTAATTCTATTAATTGCATACTATTTATTGAACTTTATTACCCAGAATTAATCTTATGTGTTAAAAAAAACCTGAATTACTTATGAACAAAAATGTTCTAGATTCAATATTTTGTTCTTAGAGTTCATTTGTAAAATAAAACATTTGTGCTTTTAGTTTTCTTTGAATTGTGGCCCTTAAGTAAATCTAATAAAATATTTGATCCATTCATCTTGCCACAAATGGGGTTTGTGTGTGTGTATGACAAAAATAAACTATCCTTTCACTCTCTTTGAAAACAGTGCATTGATGATGATTTTGAAGTGCCTCATATAGATTCTGGCAAAAGTATATTCCAAAATCTATAGCTAAGAGCTTTAGTTCACTATCTGCCTGTTAATAGATCGAAAAGCATTGGACATATTAAACCTCTCAAGTCTCAGTTTTCTACTTTGTAAATTTTAAATTTGGCATTTTAAAAATCTTTCACATAGGATGTCTTAAATAAGACTAAGTGGACTAAAATGCATGCAACAAAGTTCTTGCACAGTGTCTGAAACTGTTTCTCCTTTCATAGAATAAAGAAATTAGACTAAAAGGCAATAGGTCCTTCTCTCTTGTTATCCTCACTGGTCCTGGTGTACATTACACATTTTATAATATGAATATATTTGTACTTTCCTGTCTATGCACTGTTTCTCCTGTCTCCCCAATACTTTGTTTTCCAGAGCTCCTTCTTTGTAGTTATTTCTACCTTTCAGTCACAAGTCCTCATAGCCTAATTAATATTGAGGACAAAACTTTGACTGAAACAGACAGAATCTATGATGTTTCTGATCTAGTTAAAAAAATTAATTAAGGAGCACCTGTGTGGCTCACTGATTGAGCATCTGCCTTTGGCTCAGGTCATGATCCCGGGGTCCCCACAGGGAGCCCGCTTCTCCCTCTATTTATGTCTCTGTCTCTGCCTCTGTGCCTCTCATGAATAAATAAAAATAAAATCTTAAAAAAATAAATCATTTCTTCATCTACCAAAAATGATGGTGATTCTTGTAGAACAAGGAGCTTTGGCATTTGAAGCCAGACCTGGGTTTGAATCCTGGTTCTACTTAGCATTTCAGTAACCTAGGAAAAATCACTTAAACTCTCTGAAATGCTTTTATTTTCTTTGGAAAGAAAATAATATAATAGTTCTTTCCCTACCTTCCAGATACCTGTTAGAGTCAAATATAATAATGCTCTACATTTTGTACATTAAAAATACCAAGAAACTCTTGGTTGTATTTACTTTTATGGCATTATGAATAACTTGTTGATGGGCCAGGAGACAGATAGTGAATACATAACTTCTCCAGCTTTCAGACTGAGAATGGCTGCTGTCTCCTACAGGACTACACACAATTGAGGACTGCCTAGAGGGAAGACTTTTTTGCTAATAAAAGGATCCAAGAATGACAAATCCCACTCCACTGACCTAAATTATTGTCTCTCATGATCCAGTTGAAGCATGTGTATTCTAGGCAAAGTCTCTTAAACATTTTCTTAGAAATTACGATCAATAAATCAACAAAACCAGTGGAGCCATGTTATAAAGCACAGATATGCAGAAGTATATTTTGCCAGTACCATGGACAGGGGGATCTACAACCAGCTAAGTGACGGCCAAAGATGTGTTCAATCCCTTCTATATAGCACATAATGTGTATTCGTCTTAGCACTCAGCTACAGGCAGCATAAGAGATTTGAGCCAGCTTTTGGGTAAAATTTTGTCTGTTTATAGATTCCTACCAGAAACCAAAATACCACTTGCTGGCTATCCACTTAAATGCTGTGACAGGCACCCTTATCTGTTTAGCCAAAAGCAATTCACAGCCCAACCCCTCTTCTTTGCTGCAGGATCTTACCTTTTCATTTAAAAACTAAAAGTGTCAAATACTCATTTCCCTTGTCTCCCTCTTTCATCTAGGGGATGGACAAATGACTCAATAGTTGCTACTAAAATTTCACAGTAAGTTACCCGGGTAGAATCCTGACAAAAAAGGAGGTGTCCAAGGGGGGCGGAATCTTCCTTTTAATTCTTTCTTCATATTATAATCTGAGGCTGTGCTACACAGATTTGCTATGGACATTCAAGTACCTTAAGAAGACGGTGAAGTTAATTTTAGAGAGGCGAACTCAGAAAGCCTTGAAAACATGTCTCTCTGGAATGCTTGATCTGTGAGAAAATCTGCCCAGTTTTTAAGCCTTTTTAGACAAGTTTTCTGTTATTGCAACCCAAAGCATACTAGCTGATAAGTAATGTGAGAATGGGAAGGACGTGAGTATAATTAAGAGCTCCAAAAATAATGAATTGGTAGAGGATACTGTAGAGGATACCGAATTGAGAACTGAACCATCACAGGCTGGAAAATTGGTGGTCATCATGAAGCAGGAGACATGATTAAACAGTCTCCTATACACCATGGAATATTAAGTAGCCCTTGAATCTTTAATGTTATGGGAAATGGGAAAATTCAGAATATTGACATTCATTGTTGATTACTTGTGGCTTTTTGTGAGGTCCTATAGAAAAGATAAACCTAGTCTAAAGTCAGCTGGTCTAGAAGAAAGCAAAGAAGAAAATACTGTCTTCTAATAGTGATGGTACCCATCGCATGCCTTTACTTCTGCTGTGCTAATGAGTCTAAGCCTATGTAAAGAACTGAGATTTAGGCTGATTCCAATAGGGCAATGGTGCTCCAACTATTTTCTAACTTACAGCTGGCCCCACTGGTTTTCAAAGGAATGCAGCCTTCCAGACTATGTTTGTAGTAGAGAAAACATTTATGCCTACCTTTTGGCGCTTCCTCAAGATATCTACATATTTTTTTCTTTGAGCAAACAACTTGAACTTATTATACAAGCATGCCCTGGGTTTAATACAAGTTAATCTATACACTGAGATTGCAAAAAATTTATCACAATCATAAAAATGTATGGCTTTGGGGCACATGTGTGGCTCAGTCTATTAAGTATCTGCCTTCTGCTCAGGTCATGATCCTAGGGTCCTGGGATTGAGCCCCACGTTGGACTCCCTGCTCGTGGCTTCCCCCTCTCCTTCTGTCCCTGCCCCCTTTTCTTATTCACCCTCTCTCAAATAAATAAAATCTTTTAAAAATGCATGGCTTTAACAAAGAATTCAAACATTGGTACCGTTAAATAGTAGTTCAAGTAAGAGTGCCTGACAACAAACATGTGCAATATGAGATGATATATGTTTACATAAAAAAAATTCTAGGGGTGATTATGTACTAAGTAGAGAATTTACCACTTACAAAAGAGGTTATACAACCTCCAAAGGACTTCTAAAATTTTGATATGACTTTTAGAAATTTGAGCTGCATGTAATTTGTTATATACATATATATACAAAGTAAGCTATTTCTGTGTGTTTTTCTTCAAGTCTACAATTATTTAAACCAGACTAGAAAACTATGACCCTCAGACTAGATGCTTGTTTTGTAAATAAAGCTTGTTGGAACATAGCCACATCATTGGTTTTAAACTGTCTATGGCTACTTTGGGTTATAATGGAAGAGTTGAGTAGCTGAGACCAACACAATAGTATTTCTGCAAACCTGAAATAGTATTTTAAAGGGATAACCCTTTAAGAAGAAAAGAATATGCCAATATGCCAACCCCTGCTCTATTTTTTTAAAGTAAATTGATACCTGTATTAAAATGTGAAAAAGGATGTTTCTAGGGATCAACTAAAACCTGGACTTTAAGTCCTGTTGATCCCAATCTAAAGATTAGAATCACAAAACTTAAACTGTGATTTTATTTTATTTTTAAAAAGATTGTATTTATTTATTCATGAGAGACACAGAGAGAGAGCAGAGACATAGGTAGAGGGAGAAGCAGGCTCCCTGTGGGAAGCCTGATGTGGGAATGGATCCCACGACCCCAGAATCATGACCTGAGCCAAAGGCAGACGCTCAACCGCTGAGCCACCCAGGTGCCCCTAAACTGTTATTTTAAAGGAAGTTTAATAATTAGAGCTTTTAGCTTGCTCTCCACACAAACTGTAGTCCCCCATTTTCTTTCTCCAAACAATATGGCAATATATATGGACCTATCTATGGCCAGATGCACACCGGGGCTGGCATGGACAAGACCAGATTTTCCAGTCTCACAGTTAGTTTAGCACCATATGATCGGGTTTTGCCCAATAGAGTAAATAGAACCAATCTATGCCCTTCCAGATCTATTCATAAAATGTCCTATGTAATCCCCTAGTCTCTCCCCCCATTCATATGGCTGGCCCACACATTATTGGAAGGACCCTCAAGTCACTATGAGAGAGTCACCCAATATATCCTTCCAATCCACACCGAATTGTGGTGAAAGTAAAAAATAGAGGTTTTTCACAGATTTGAGCAAATAAAATGTGAAGTTATTTGTTAAAACAACTAATATACATTATCTTGAGTAATACAACACCATACAAAGGTTTTGATTAATTTTGTAATCCTCTTTTTTAATTTTTAAATAAAATTGATTATCCTCTGTCCATTTCCTGGTACCAATTCATTTCCAAGATGTTTATGAATGTCTAAGCACATGCAATCTTATGTGCATCTCTTGCTCTATTTCCTATTTTTGCTAAACTTTATCTGATTTCCATTTGCCTTTAGAAGATGTTCTTCTCTTTCTACCAGGATTTAGTTATGAAAAACAACCTACTTTCCATAATTATTTGAGAATATCACTCACATGACCTTTACTGAATGTTTTTAGAGAATGAATTCTATTATCCTGAAGTAAACACATAAATTATGAGCATTAGGCAAACTTGTGAAAAGTCCTTTAGTCTCTATCACTTCCAGAAATTTCTCCTTGATATATATTTCCCTCACCTGTTTCCACCTGTTCCTGCTTTTCCTCTTCTTTCTCTTATATTCTCTGCTCTTCCCAAGAAATGCCTTTTACCTTTTTCTGCAGACGTGTTTGCCTAGTTTTAGTTCACTGAAGATCATATTTATACTCAAGCACATCCATTAGGATGTAATCATTTTTAAGAAATTTATTTACTTAACAAAAATTCAGTAAATACCACTTAAAATAATCTTTTTCTCCTCACCACGAGGAAACCTCTCATATTTAAAGCCCCATTTCCCCCACGTCCCCACTCCTCATTCCCCATGATCAGAAGATTTTAAGATCGAAGATTTAAGATTTTAAGATTTTCTGATCGAAGTTTTTAAGAACACGTTTTATTACATAAGCCAGAAACCTGTGGTTAGGAAAATACTTAACTTCGGAATCTCTGGTTATCATGTGATCCTTCATTGAGGCAGTCATAGAAGGAATGGTGCTCTTCCCCACCGCCCCCCCACCCCACCCCCAGCCCATCTCTCAGATTCTAAATGCAGTTTAATACCAGCTAATTCTTAAGCCCGAGCATATTAAGATCAAACCATGCCATTGAATTTCTCATGTAGTGGCCGAATTCAGATCCCTGGATGACTAAAAATCAAACATGGAAAGCATGTCTTGATCAATAGTGGGAAACATCTCAGGTTTCTTCTGTATTACACAAAAACTGTGAGCTATATCTATTAGAAACAGCAAGAAAAAAATATTAGAGAAGAGACAACAGAATGAAATCGGCCGAAGAGTGATTTTTGCAGCCAAGGCTTACAAAACAAAAAGAAAGCTAAACTGAAATAAACCCAAGCCTGAGAACTATTTGTTAGAGTGCAGTGGGCGGAGGCATGTGTAAAAAGTGCTGACAGAGCCATATTATAGTTCTCTATCTGATTCTTATGCAGGCTGGAATAAAGCTACCATTAATTGCTTGAGGGCTATATAACCCTTTTTTATTGAGTTTATTGAAAAGAGTGTTTGAGAAATGCCTATCCAACTCTGGTGAGCTGAGTAGGTTAAATAAAGCTTAAACAAAGCTTTTTCCATTTCAAGCATCCAAGTTACTCGGCATTTTCGGAATCACAGTGAGACCCCAGAGACAAGAGTCGACAAAACCAGGCCATAAAATCAGGAAGGCATTGAATGTTTGGATTCAGGACTAGACACAGGGAAAATGAAAAGAATGCCTTTAAAATGTGCACTCTCTGCAACAAAACAAAACCAATTTACGAACATTTCTTTGAGACTGCAGAGGAGGGACACTGTTTTCAGAAAGTAAAACAACGTAAAGTATTTGTAAATCCTTTACAGTGTTTTCTAAGGGTTCCCACGCCTATTTCTAACGAATTGTTAACCTACGTCTTAAATAATATTGGGGATCCTCTTTAATCATGTGGCCACATGAAAACATTGCGAGGTTCCTAAGCGTCTTTGTCAGTGGGAGACCCAGAAGCTCCATCTTACTAACTTCATACCAAATTTGCGTTTCTATTTCTTAGAAAGTTTCATTTTATTGACCGATAATTCTCCTATCCAGAAGTTGGCAAGAAGTCAAATGTCAAGTTTGAAGTAAGCACATGTTTTTGTCCCATCTTCAGAAATTCATAATAAATATCTGATTCTGTCATTTCCAAATTCTTCTATTTGGGTCTATATTAAAACTGCACATATTTCTTATGTTCACTCTAAATATAACATTATACATATCACATCCTGAAAAGATTCAAATGTTTTTATTCCAGATTTCTCTTTTGCTCCAGCTCTAACCTTCTATTTTCTTCTAATTTTGAAGCATCATCTCATATAAATAATACTCTAACTTGCATTATCTCTCTTTAAAATTATAATTTTCTGATCTGTATTGACAAGCTGATACTTTGTTAGCTTCACAGATAATAAATATTATGCTTCAGAAACAATCTTGGAAGCCACATATATACCAAGTATTCACTATTTTAAAAAATATATTGTACTAGATTTTATAATGATTGCCACTTTTTCTTTCTTTTCCTCTTTGCCTTTCCCATTTCATGGACTTGAAAATATGAACTAGCTCTTCATCAATTTGTAAAGTGAGTCTGAAACACTGATTTATTTAAATAGATTTTTCCCAACATCAATCAAAAACCATAAATGCACATAATCATGTACTCACATAAACTGATACTTTAAAAAGCATTTTATTAGAAAAAGATTTTAATTCTTAAAATTTTAAAAATCAAATTCTTAAAAATTATACTGTAAGATTCTATATTTTTTTCTCCCATATTTTCTTCTATAGGTGTTTTTTTTTTTAAAAAGTTATTTTGTATATTTTAGTTTTAAGTCATGTTTAGTCCTATAATCAATTTTTAATTTTTTTTTTTTTTTTGGCTGCTGTGAATTAAGATCTTAATTTTCAAGGTAATATTTAGTTTTTCCAGCACCCTGGTATTAAAGTACTATCTTTCCCCATTGAATCAATTTGACACTTTAGTTAAAAATCAATCAAACAGGGGCACTGGCTGTCTCAGTCACAGAGCATGCTATTCTTAATCTTAGGTTGGGAGTGCAACCTCCATGTTGGGTATGGAGTTTACTTTTAAAAAAAATAATCAATTGAACATTTCCATGTGGGTCTATTTCTATTTAGTCTGTTTCTTTCATCTTGAGTCAGTTTAGGTAAGTTTAATACTTTTAGGAATTAGTACCTTTTATCTATTTATCTAATTTATTGGTGTATAAATGTTACGTTTTCTTCCAATCTTTTTATCTCTGTAAGGTCATTAGTAATGTTCCCACTTTCACTCCTGATTTTATTTGTGATTTCTCTCTTTTATTAGTTCATCTAACTTAAAAAAAAAGTCAATTTTGTTGATCTTTTTAAAGAATCAACTTTTTGGTTTCATTGATTCCATTGTTTTTCTAGTCTCTATTTTAGTTACCTCTACTCTAACCTTTTTAATTTTTTTTTCTTTCTTCTTCTAGCTTTAGATTTAGTTCACTCTTCTTTTTCTTCTTCCTCAAAGTATAAAATTAGGTTACTGACTTAATTTTTTTAAGAGTAGACATTCACAGTTTTATTTTTATTTTTTTTCTGAACACTGCCTAAGTTTATTCTGCTTGTAGTTTACTGAACTTCTTGGACATGTAGATTCATATCTTTCATCAATTTAGGGGGGATTGTTGGGCCATTATTTCTTCAAATATTCTTTCTACCCCATTTTTGCTTCATTGCCTTTTGGTACTCCCATAATGTACATGTTGATTCATTTGATGGCATCCCACATGTTTCTCAGGTTCTATTCACTTTTCTCTTTTCTTTCTTTCTTTCTTTCTTTCTTTCTTTCTTTCTTTCTTTTCTTTCTTTCTTTCTTCTTTCTTTCTTTCTTTCTTTTTCTTTCTTTCTTTTTTCTTTCTCTTTCTTTCTTTCTTTCTTTCTTTCTTTTTCTTCTTTCTTTCTTCTTTCTTTCTTTCTTTCTTTCTTTCTTTCTTTCTTTCTTTCTTTCTTTCTTTCAAGATTTTATTTATTTACTCATGAGAGACACAGAGAGAAAGGCGGAGACATAGGGAGAAACAGGCTCCCTGCAGGGAGCTCAATATGGAACTCAATACCCGGACCTGGGATCACACCCTGGGCTGAAGGCAGACACTCAACTATGAGCCACCCAGCAGTCCCTCTTTTTCCCTCCTTCCTTCTGTCCCTGGCTCAATAATTTTAACTGTTCTATCTATGAGTTCATTGATTCTTCTATCTGCTCAAATTTGCTGTTGAATGCCTCTAGTGAATTCTTCATTTCAGTTATTGTCCTTTTCATCTCTAGAATTTGTTTCATGTTTATCATTTCTATCTCTTGATTTTTTAATTTTATTCACACATCATTTTCCTGGTTTCTTTTAGTTATTTACCTATGAATTCCTTTAGCTATTTGAGCTACCCCATGAGCTATTTATTTGAGTTGTTCTAAAGTTTTCACCTACTAAGTCTGACCTCCTTTATTTTCTGTTAATTTACTTTATTCTTTAGAATGAGCCATATTTCCTGTTTCTTTCTATGCCTTGATTTATGCTTACTGAAAATGAGGCATTTATAGCTTAAAATATAATAACTCTGCAAATCAGATCTTCTGCCTTCAGCTGACTTTTCAAAAGTTGAAGACAATGCTAGTCTCCTTGTCCAGTGATTTCAAATTTTTCCCACAAAGATTGTATTCTTTGTCACGGACAGCCAGCAAGATCTCTCTTTCCCAGCTTGTGTTCAGCTAGTGTTTTAACACAGATAATCTTGAATATTAGGATCCAGCAATTAAAAAGGAGCCAGTCTGGGACATCTGAGTGGCTCAGCGGTTGAAGATCTACCTTTGGCTCTGGGCATGATCCTGGAGTCCCAGGATAGAGTCATCAGGTTCCCTGCTAGAAGCCTGATTCTCCCCCTGCCTATGTCTCTGTCTCTCTTTCTCTGTGTCTCTCATGAAAAAATAAATAAAATCTTTAAAAAAAGAAGCCAATAATTTCCTATTGGCTCTGTGTTAGGTCACTCCTTCCATACTTAGTGGCTTGCACTGTACCTATACATCAACCTAAAGTGAAAGCTTAGGGTATTCACATGTATTCTCTAAGCATGCATCTTGGTCAGGGCATGTGCATGACTTTCTTAAATTTCTCAGTGTAGATGCTGCTTTTGAGCATCCTAATTTCCCAAAGAAACTTCTCAGTTTATGTTCCTGAACCTTGGGTGCTCTATTGTTTGTTTTGATTGTCATCTTTTTTCTCGTGCATATGAAAATTGTTAATTTGGCTTGTGTTTTTGAACGCTGCCCACCACTAGAGTTCTAAGTAAGGTAACAGAGAGACAAGGTAAGTGCTTTACATGTCAGTTCTTTGGGCAACACCCAGACAGGGTAGAACAGATGTACACAATAATTTGCAAATAGTTCTGCTTTGCTCCCTCTGAAATAAGTGGATTCCTCCCGGAAATGCAAAGATCTCCACAGCCATGGTGAAAGGTGGGCACAGGCAAGTAAAAACACCAGAAAATGTTCTATCTCTTTAAATTCACCTTTTTCTGGATTCAGCATTTGTGTGGCTGGTATAAATGTTTTGACTGTTTTCCAGAGTCCTGACAAATTTGTTTCTGACAGGTTCTGTTTGCTTTTTACAATGTTTCCATGGGAGGAGGAAAACCAGTGGCTGCCTTCCACAATTTTACTGTCACCTCCTTTATGCCCATTCTTGAAGTGACTTCTTTGAAGCGTAGTGTTGAGAACAATGATAAGGCTAAGTCAAGTGAGCAAAAATGTCAAGATTAAGTAGTTATGCCTGTTATAGTAGAGGGAAAAAGTGTAACAGCAAATGGTCCACAAACTTACCAACTCTGGACAAGCCCAAATAAATACTACATGACTTGGTCAACTACAATCCAGAGTAGGACCATGATTACTGAACTACCACTCTAGTACTGACTGGAAGTATTTGAAACTGTACCTGTGCAAATACTTCTCATGAGGGGACATGGTACTGACTCACAAAGATACCCCTCTCTCCAAGGAGGGAACACTCTCAACAATGTAGTGTGGTGAATCAAGAGGAAAACTTGGCATCCAACATATCTAGATTCAAATTATAGCTTTTCCCTTTACTAGTGTGAATTTAAGCAATTGGTTTAACTCTTGGCTCAAGGAAGTTTATTTCTAAAACTGTCTGTTGAATTTGGTTTTAATTGTTTCAACAGTTTGTTGAAAACAGCAAGCAAGATATCTGTGAATTTACCTTAATCTATTAATATTGATGATTAGTAATATGATTGCTAGAGTAGCTCTAGCCCCTATCATAGGCTACTGATAAGGTTAATAGTAGGACGTAGTGAAGTTCCTTATAATTAGGATAATAGTGTTCATGTGTTTTTATTTACCCAAGAGGATTCCAGGTTATACCCATTATCCCAGCATGTAAATACTATCATTTTTCAATGTTAGAGTATCCCATTTGGATAAATTAGAAGATTGCCGTAGCTATGATGTTATCACACCACAGTATATTGATCTCCTAGAAAGAGTACAAACAATAATTTCCTAGTAGTTCACCAGAGAAGTAAAGAACAATATCTTTATAATAGAGAATTCATAATAAATATAGTCCTTCTTCTTTATCTCTCCTTCCCTCTCTCATTTTTCTCTATGAATTGCCTACAACAATCACTATTCTTTTCTTCTTTGAAGGAGAAACTGAATATTCAGTTGGGCATATTGCTACCCAGATTAAAAGACAAAATTCCTCAATGTCTTGGAGCTTTGCCAACCAGATGACTATGTTCTGAACAACAAGGGAGGGGAGGGGGTGCTTCCCAGTTTGTCAGTTCCATTCAATAGCTTCCCTCTTATAGTTTGTGATGTAGACATGATGATCAGAACTGCAGCAGACTCCTTGAGCTCTCAAGTGGACTTAGAGGTAAATACCATTCACTGGAATGGTGCACAATAGAGATAGTGACTAGGCTTCCTGAAGGCAGTGGGTTCTTACCCACCAGCCCTGGACTACTTAGAATACCAAAGTGAGAAATAAATTTATTTGGTGCTTAAGCAACTACTTTCTGGGTCTCTGTTAAATATCAGTCTATTGCAATACTGATTTGTACAGAATTTGTTACATGGGTACAAAACATGGAAATAAACTGTACATGGCAAGAGATTTTAAGGGTAAAAGAAAACAGGAAAAAAGAAGCTCTACAGCCCATTTGCTGATTGGGTAAAACAGCATTATTTACTTTCCCTATATGGAGCAAAGGAAAGTTATGGAGCTGGGTCAGGTAACTTAGGCTGAACAGGCAAGCACTGATTGGTTGATCCATGTCTTCCTTATTTGGAAGAGTCAAGCATAGGACCTTCATTAAATTTTGGTTTACCTGGTGGGGCTTCACATGGGTGTCTCCATTTGGGGCCTGATCTGGTTACTCTAACACCCTTGGTATTACAGGCTGGGAAACTGGCAACACTTATAATTCAATACTAAAACATTTGGTCAAACTGCTGCCTGCCTTTCCTTGGAAAGCAGACAAAAGGCTGTCTGGAAAGCAAACTAAATGGCCGTAAGGGAAAGTGTGGGAAAATTAGAATGTTGTCTGTGCTGGCTGTTTTTTCTGCTTTCAACAAAGTTTCAGGATTGATGAGCTCAGACTCTATGCAGTTATCTGCAGGCAGAGATGTTAAGATATTCTTTCTCTGTGGCCTACAATCTAAATGCATTAAATTTGGAGCCTTTAAGGAGGAGGGAAGGGAAGGGAAGGGAAGGGAAGGGAAGGGAAGGGAAGGGAAGGGAAGGGAAGGGAAAGGAAGAAGGGAAGGGAAGGGAAGGGAAGGGAAAGGAAGAAGGGAAGGGAAGGGAAGGGAAGGGAAGGGAAGGGAAGGGAAGGGAAGGGAAGGGAAGGGAAGGGAAGGGAAGGGAAGAAGGGAAGGGAAGGGAAGGGAAGAAGGGAAGGGAAGGGAAGGGAAGGGAAGAAGGGAAGGGAAGGGAAGGGAAGGGAAGGGAAGGGAAGGGAAGGGAGGGGAGGGGGAGGGGAGGGAAGGGAGAGGAAGAAGGGAAGCGAAGGGAAGGGAAGGGAAGGGAAGGGAAGGGAAGGGAAGGGAAGGGAAGGGAAGGGAAGACAACTGCTCTATACTCCAAACTAAAGCACTTAAAGTCCACTCAGAAGGGGCAGTTTTACCAGGAGATAAATTACTGGCCCCAAAGCTTTTAAAAAGGCCATCCATTAACAGTTCTCTGTAAGACAATGGGAGGGAAGCTAGAAGCAAAGATCAGACTAAGGACATTGTCTTCCCACCTAAGCCTATTCTTTTTATGTGGTCTCAAGGTAGAATCAGGCTTAATAACTACAAGATTTGGAAGCCAAAAGAAACTCTAAGCCTGGACTGCAGCTGTTACTGTTCAAACTTTAATACCAGAACCTGTATGGGAAGGAAATGGGCTTTTAGAATCTTTGCAGGCTCCATGAAGAAACAGACACCCTCCACTGGCTGGAACAGAAAGAGCCATTGAGGATTATGGGGAAGGAATAACCCTTTCAGAAGGTGGGGTCTGGAATAAGGGACTGGAGATGACAATGGCAGGAGAGTTTCTCCAGAAAACAGAAATTGGGCAAACAGATAATATAACCAGGAATCCATTCTACCACCAGGTTAAGGAACTTCACTACTCGTAACTAACAGGATTCCAACATTTGATGAGCTAACTATGCCAGTGTTTGCTACTGTGCATTTGTTCTAAATGTGATTTTCATGCCATTCTCCACTCCTTCTGCTTTGGGTGTGTACCAAGAAGATAAGCTGTTTATTCAGTTTAATAAGTCACCAAACAAGAAAGAGCTTCTGGATATGATAGAGAATTAGAATTAGCAATCATCAAGAGACTCTGAACACTGAGCTAGATGCATAACTGGACTAGCTTCTTGACAATACCTGTGGCTATTAGACTAAGTTCTAGGTAAAAAGTTGTAAATGAATGGGTTGAGTACTTAAGTAAATTTCTTCAAAAACATGCAGTACTTTCTCCTTTTCTTACTCTATCCTTAATAACTGGGATGGAGATGGAAAGGCTAAGCCACCTTAAATCAATGAGGGCCATAACTAACAATGGCCAAACAAAGAGGCAGAAGACAACAAGGGTTGCCATACCAGCTTTGGACTGCGTACATCAGATTTGCTTTATTTGAAAAAAGTCAGCTTCTCTTCTGTTAAGTCATCATTATTTAGTGTTTGTGTTTGTCTGTGTGTTTACTGTGATCAACTTAATCCAAAGAATATATTCTCTTACATGTATGAAAGACAGACTGGATGTTAGGATAACATTTTATGGAATTCCCACCCCCCTGAGATTAAAACAAAGAGTCAAGGGAAAGATTCATATGTATCCAGAGAAGCTATATTCCAACCATCTTCAGCACAATGGTCTAATTCAGAGAGACTGCCTTGATCATTTCTACATGTTCTTATTGTTCTAAAGGTATTCATTTTACCCAATGACAAATATAGTTCCTTAGTGTATATGTTCAGATAAATTTTATATTTGTCTTCTAAGGTTATAATATTTTAAATGGATCTAACCACATTGCCCTCAAGCAAAACACAGTTGCCTGTGTCTACTCTTTTCATAGGCTCTCAGAAACTTCCATAAGAAGTTCTGTGGAATTTCTAGAAAGTTTTTATACTACTATATATTATGACAAATCATGGGTAATGAATGCTATGTTATGCAATACAGATTATCTCCCCAAGGATGAAGGTATTTTTAAGCCCAGAAACATGGCTTTTTGGAAAAGTGATCCTGGGCATTGTGGGGGGAACTGGAAAAGACTTCCTTTAACTCTTCTGGCAACAATGAGCTCGATGAACCAAACCATTATCCTGACTTCTTCTCCCAAAGTTGTTATGTAGGGATAAGACGATAGTAAGGGCATCTTGCAGAAGCCCCTTTATGATCAAGAAGGCTTTAATGTTGAATCTATGCTTTTGGGATGGCAGTCAATGGTCTAGGCACCTGGTTATATTCATTCATCCATCTATCCTTTCATCCATTTTTTTCCCATTCATTCCTTGTTCACTGATGTCTACTCTATGTTGGGTCCTTTGGTGGGTTCTGGAGACATCTGAATGAATTTAACAGGACCTACACTTTGGATATTTAGTCTAACAAGGACACCATGAAGCTGTTGCCAATCTTGGAGCCTAGAAAGAAGCCCAAGAAAGCAATATTATACACTTTGGTTCTCCATGAAGA
This sequence comes from Canis lupus familiaris, assembly GCF_011100685.1. Lineage (NCBI taxonomy): Eukaryota > Metazoa > Chordata > Mammalia > Carnivora > Canidae > Canis > Canis lupus. Next base: position 25,681,664 of record NC_049243.1, read on the forward strand.
TAATTGCTGTACCTAGATTGGCCACAATTGCTCAGATTTACTCACAGTTTGTGATGTCAAATGAAGGAAGAGTTTCATCTCTGGCAGACCAAATCAAATGGGAGATTCTCAGATATGCACCCCATAGATCTGGCATCTGAATGTTTAGATGCACTGGCTAGTCAGGAAATTAAAATCATCTATAGGTCCTAAATTCTGAAACCAGAACCTGGACCATGTTAGAGATGACCAGACTCCTCCACTCCCCATGGTCCAAATCATTCCACACGTCATTAGAAACCCTTAGAGACCACCTGTATGTCTTTGGTGGAGGAGAGTGAAACACCCAGCCCCTGAAGGATTGAAATGATGTATGTTTGATGCAAACACTATAATCTCAGCCAAAGATTCATTAAAATAAAAGGAAGAAATTTCTCAGGATATCATATTATGATGACAGTAGCAACAAAGCTCTTCATCCATGGGGCTCATGAGGTGAAAAATTCTATGATGACCTCCATTTCACTGGTGAAAGTGACATGGAATTGTAGAAACTGGGTCCTACTGGCACATTCCTATAGGTTGTACCACACAATCAGGTGTGGTTGTGAAGAAATGTGTATGTTATTGGAAAAACAGCTCTCACAGGAGCACTGCACACAATATACCAGCAGTACACAGACAAGAAGCACTGGACCCTGCTTAAATTTGACATCTGACCCTTCTCCAAAATGACTGAACTAACCCATGTGTATCACTCCGAGGCTGGTGATGTCTATATCTGTGAAAGAAAAGTACATTTCTATCACTGTCAGCTGTGAAACTGAGAAAGGTAATTTTGCTGACAAACCAAGGCTGTGACCCACGGGAGGAAAATCAGATTGGTACACAGCTCTGTTTTGTGTTTCATGGGATAAAGAAGGATAAATCTATAATAATCACATTATGACAATAGTTGACTAATAAGACCTGTATTTTATTAAAGAAGAAAAAAAAAAAAGCCTTAGTAAAAAGAGTTGTCTCATCCAAGGTTACAAATCTCTTCCCTAAGGCAATCTTTATCCAGTGAGTAATCAAAGTTGTTAGTACAAAGGCTTGGTTGCCTTCCTTAAATTTGGAATAATTCTGAAGGGTCATCATAGCTGTAGTTCCCTATGTGTGTTCATCAGTCACTTCACAGCTCCATTTCTCCTTCTGTTCAGTCCTGTTTTCCTTCCTTCCTCACGTGCATTAATCCCAAGAACACTTCCCAATAAATTTCCTGCATGTGAACTTCTGGCTCTGAGTCTGTTTCCATGAAAACACTAAATTATATATTATTTACATGTTCGGATTAATGTAATTACATATCTTTAGTGCATACTTCTTGTAATAGGGAATGAGATTAGAATTTATTAGCTTAGCATTACATGAATTTTCATTGACATAAACCTTCAAGACAAGTACAGAAGAAAAAACCAAAGAAGAACAAAATATTAGATATATATCACTGCATAACAAAGCACCCCACATTTATTGATTTGAAAGAGCAATCATTTTATTTATCATGATTCTATAGCTGGGCAATCCTTCTGCTGGCCTCATCCGGGCAAACTCTTGTAGTTGTATTTAGTAAGGCAAGTAGGATCTTAGCTCCAGCTAGGATGGCTGGACATCTCTCTCCATGTAAACTCAAGGAGTTTAGACTGGTCTTTATATGGTGGTTTCAAGAAACCATTCCAACATGGTAACCCTTGGTGCAAAAGCACTTACCAAAACAAACTTGGTGCACCGTTGCTGATGTACCATTGGTCAAAGCAAGTAACATGGCCAAGGCCAGATTCAATGTCAAATGGTATTGCACAAAGGCACAGGTTCAGTGAGGTGTGGTTGTGTGTGCTCTCTCTCTCTGTGTGTATGCATGTGTGTATACATGTTAACTTTTATACAGTCCTTATTAGATGGCTTTGCTGTTTTTAGGTTATATAGACTTCACATACACACACACACACACACACACACACACACACACACTCATTTGGTAACCAAATAGAACCTCATGAAGTTTAAACTACTATTATCCCTAATTTACTGATGAAGAAATTGAGGTATGTGGAAGTAAACAACTTGCTAAAGGCATAGAGCTAAGAAGAGGAGAAAATGAGATTTGAATCCTGGTAGTTTCACTCTAAAGATCATGTACTCATCTATACAGCAGTGTTCTCCCTCTATTCCATATCTCCTCTCCTGACCCACCACGGGGGGTGCGGGGCGAGGGCGAAGGGAGGGGGGATGGTACAAGAAAGGTGGTAGTGTACTGACAAGTAGGAAGAGGGAAGGAATTCTAGGGATTATCTAGCACTTTGTTTTATAGATAATTTGGGGACCTGGAAATACAATTTTCCTCAAAGTATGCAACTATTAAAACTGAAGTCCTTTACATTACATGGCACAGCCTTCTGTCTACGTCAGCATATTGTAAAAGGTTGGGAATATTCAATTTTATAAAACTACAGATGAGCCTACATGGATTCAAACTCTGCCAAATCATGAAAGGTAAAGTTGGATTCCTTTCACCAAATTAAAGAGCACCAGGACTAGAGGATGCCCAACGTGGCATAAAAGATAAAAGGGATTTATGCTTTGTACTTTACACAGTTGGTAGTAAACATATGCAAGTCATTACCCCCAGAAGGTTATACAGTCTGAAAATATAAATAGGTTCAGGAAAGGCTTAGATAAATTCATGAACTGAGTTTATAACGGGTTACTAAAAGGAAGTTAGGGATCACAGACTCCCTGAGGTTCGGCTGTGGAGGGCAACTAGCATGTTTTCCTGAAAAACATCAAAGAAACTATGCTGGATCCCTCGAGTTGATGTGACTCAGTATGACAGTTATATTCTCATATTCTTTCTATATAATCCCGATCCACATAATGGCATTTATCTAAAGACAGAATTAGTCTTCATTCATTCATTGTACAAACACTTCAGAAAAATTACTCCTAAAAAAAAAGAAAAAAGAAAAATTACTCCTTTTCTCCTCCATCAACAAACAAACAATGCAATTTCTTTCATAGACTCTTCATAATATCAAGGAAATTTATTTTCTCTTCACTTTCCTGACTTCTTTCTACTATTCCATTTTTTATACCAACTCTTTGCTCTTTTTCCTCTTCCAGCTCTCTTAAAATTGTTTCCTTTACCTCCCTTTCATCTTTATTATTTTCCTCTTTCCAACCCTTTCATCTCTTTCTAACCATTTACCTTCAACCCTTTCTTTAAACTTTATGATAGAGGAGATATATGTCAGTAATCTGTTTTTTACTAACTTGCATCCTTTATTATTGTGAAATAAGAACATGATCCAGTCAAATCTCAAAGTGAATAAAAATAACCTTAGAAAAAAAATGTAAATATTATGATAAAATAATACAGGAGAACAACAGCAAGCACATATGCCAATCCTCCATTAATATTAGCAGTTTCTATTGTGAGAACATAAAAAATATTCCAAAAACAGTAGATCTAAAGTAATAGTTATATATAGTGATGTTTGAAGTAAATCTATGTAGAAAATGCTGGTCTTGTTTATTTAGAAACAGACATTTGCATGATGAAATTTATCTAATAGTGTCTGTGCTACCAGAATATGTAAATCAGCCAAGAGACACTTTGGTTTTGCATCAAAATTGCCGCTGTAAAGACAGTTTCTTTTCTTTTCAAAATATATTAGTAATTCGAAATGCATTCTAGACTAAAGTTATCTATTATAACTTCTAAAACAACATTGATAATAATTTCTGATGCATTTCATTTCTAGAAAGTATACTCAAAGGTCTATTTTCTATCTACATTACTTTGTATCAGTTATGTGTGTGTGATACACCCTGAAATATTATGCAAAGAAAATCAAATATCTGGCAAATCTAGGTCTGATTCAAAGTAGTCCAAAAATACTTCACCACTGTGCTGGAATTATTAAAATTCTAGTAATAGGCTATTAATAAGTTAATTTTGTCATTAATTTTCCATTGCTACTATAATTGCCGTAATATGTGCTGGTGACATATAGAAAACTTCTAAATCTTGGTTTCAATTTGGGAGTGACTGCTTTTTACTCATATACATTTCCAGGTTATTTTGTTATTATACATATCTGCTATATTTTATAGGTATTGCCATTTTTTTAATTATACTGCAAACATGTAGTGCCTACTATATATTCTAAATTGCCCTTTCCTGCAATGGCTACATCACTTGGATATTAAATTCCAATATCACAGCCACTGATGTCAACATTCTGTTTTACTACTTCTATCAATTTCCTATAACTCCTCTTCAATTCTGTCATGGAGAATATTTGGATTTTCCCCACCTAATTGTTTCCCACTTTGTCAAATTCAAAAAGCAAACACTCTCTGACAACGGAGACGCAGGCATGATACCTAAACTCTAAATCAGAAGCACCATGAAGGAACGGTGCTGCCTAGAATCTATACTATTGCTGGCAGAGGAATCTGGCTTTCTATGGCAAAATGACAGAGTTTTAAGGAGTAGTACACAGTGCCCAGCATCAGCGATGCTGTCTGCAGGGTCTGCGACAAAAACCATGTGATAGGGTTTCTGCTGAAGCCATTCTTCAATATAATTTATGTCTTTCTGATAGGGTAGCCTTCAAGTCTGATTTTCTGGCTCTGAAAGAGGTCTGTGAATTTTCTAATAAACTTTATTATATTATTTCCTTCTTATACTAGCTAAAATGGATTTTACGCTTTGAAGGTAAGGATTTTATCTAATAAACTGATCAATAACTTAAGTCCTTTAAGGATGATATGAGTATTTTCTGGATATCCTTTCTCTTCAAAGACTACAGTCTATCAACTATTCATCTCAATTGCATCCTTATTCTACTGTTATACTCACTGTGTCAGTCCAAACCATGAATCAATCTAAGCATCTGACTTCTCAACTCCAAAGCCTGAGTAGATGAACGTGGCCAAAAAACTCAATCATTTGGAACCATGTGTATTTAAAAAGAAAAAAAAAATGGAGCTAAACTATCCATGTTACATGGTTGTGTGAACAAAGCTAGTTCACAGATGTAGGTAGGTAGATAGATGGATAGCTAGATAATAGATTACAATTTTTTTTTAACAGCACTCCTGCATCTTTCAGGAGGATTTGATAGAGGCTGGCAAGTACATTTCTCAGACTTTGATGCCGTTGGCTTCCAGATATGGTTGAAGTTCCACTGATGAAATACATTTGCTCAGAATGTGAGGAGGGAAGAGAGAATGTGAAGGAAATAATAGTTTGAAGGCATGCATTGTTGCTAAGCCTTCCTAATTTGATAGTTTCCTAAATTGGAAGCAAGGGGCCTTCCCAATCATATTGAAGCAGTGATACTGTAAGAAATTGGAGCTCCCTGTGGAGCCTACCCTTCTAGTCCCTCAAAAAATTCCAGGCATAAAGCATTTATCTTTTAAATAGGTAAAGTGGTTTCTATTGTGTGGAACTAAACCCTAGCCAATATTGTATGGTCATGTTTGAGTGAAGTACAGTGTTCTGGAGTCCCAGGAATCTATTAACATCAATAGATACAGACTGGCAACAAACATAATATCCAATTGGAGAAGTTCTGCTCTTTATTTATTCTGACAATCCATTAGATCAATTTTTAAACAAATTTTAAAGGAAAGAGTAAAGTATAAAAAGCACTGGTAAAAAAAAAAAATAACACACTGGTATTCCTGCGGTTAATTTTTGCTGATTGAATTAATAATTATCTTAATTACCATACAAATTCCCACTTAAAGTAGTAGTGAAATGATGATTTCAAAAGTATAAATGTGTAAACCCAGAAAAGAATGGAAGTGACACAGTTAAGAAATTTTAAAATCCTAGAGAATGGAGAATGGGAGAGTATGTGAATGAATGGCAACTGATTCTAACAAAGAAAGCTGGTGCATAAGCAACAAGTTGCACCATGATTTACACTGCAAAGTCCAGAAAGGCCCAGGTGTTGCAGATAGCAGGTGTCTGTGAAGGTAGAGATTAGGGACTGAATCATACACAGGGGGTGGGTCACAAATCTGAACAAACCTCCACCAGGTGTCCTTCCTTACTTAGAATAGCAAGATGACTACCCGGGAATACGATTCCTGGGGAAATTAAATCAAAGAAGCTCAAGTTATAGGAAAACCAGGCACAGTTGAACCCAAGAGTGAGGTATGATATTGAAAACAAAGGTGCTAAGGGAAATTATACTCATCAAATAGTGACAACTCAGCTTCCTATTCCCAGCCAATCTCCAGAAAGCTAGATGCTACAAGCTAGACATTTTATGCCATGCAGGCAGGAGTCTAAGAATTCCAACTGGTGAAGCTGCCAGGTCCAGGAGAAGAGTTTGACAGGCTATGTCATGAAAGGTTCCCTAGTGAAATGCTACACCTCTTACCCTGATGATGAAGCCCACCATTCAACAACCCCACTCATATATGATCTAGAAAATCATCTGTTTAGATGAAGACCAGAATAAACAAGAAACAAACAAAGAAAAAAATGTAATTCAAGAAGAACAAAAATCTTTACCAACTACAAAGTCTTGAGAAAGGTAAGAGATATAAATATAAACAAGAAGTTATTATAAAAAGAAGAAGAAAGCATGGGCTTAAGGGGAGATTCTTGGTAATCAGATAATATAATCATAGTAATACTTTGAAAAATTCAATTGAAGTTTTATTTAATTTTTTAAAAGATTTTATTTATTTATTCATGAGAGACACAGAGAGAAAGAGAGAGAGGCAAAGACATAGGCAGAGGCAGAAGCAGGCTCCACGCAGGGAGCCCAACATGGGACTTGATCCTGGGACCCCAGGATCACGCCCTGGGCTGAAGGCATGCACCAAACCACTGAGCCACCCAGGCATCCCTCAATTGAAGTTTTAAAAGAAAATTTGTGTGAGTTTTCCTAAAATGATTTTTTAAGGTTTTTTTTTTTTTTTTTTTTTTTTTTTAAGAAAGTAAAAAGAGAAATACCTGCAACAGCTAAAAAATTGGTCGGAGGAATATTGTCCAAAAATAAGGCAAAAAAAAAAAATTCTAAAGCACAAGATTTCTAATTTAGAAAGGCTCCATGAGTAACCAGAGAAAAATCCATATGAAGGCATAGCATCGAGAAAGACTACAGCAATGACAACACCACCAACTAGAATCAAAAATCCTCCATGATTAAGGAATGAGTAGGTGGGATTAAAAACAAACAAGCGAAAAGTGACAAATTTTCAGTAATCTAATTGCATTAAACTCATTAATGGCAACCTGGCAGCTAAAAGACAACGAAAAATGCCTTTGATAAAGCTGCAGAGATTTATCTGTGGTAATAGAAAAATTATCATTCAACTGTGAGTTAAAAATTATTTTCAAGCAAGCAAGTCCTCAAAACAAGACCTCAAAATTCTAGTACACTCTTTTCAAGAAGCTTGACAGGGTATTTCTCTGAAACAAGAGGTAAACAAAGCAAGAAGAAACAAAGGATCCAATCAAGGCAGAGGCAACAGGATTTCCTAGTGAAAGAGATGCCTGGATAGATAGCTGACAAGCTCTTGCCAGCACACTTGGAGAGCTGCAGATGTAGAGAAAAACATCATATAGAGACACACAGACACACAAGGAAATAATAAATACCTTATGTGTTTTATCATATTAAGAGGACTTTTTAAGTTCTTCTGTGTAATGTAAGGATGAATTATTAATGTTTCAGAATACCATCAAATTATAAAACGAGGCACTTGTAACTCCAGAAAACAAAATTCAGTGGTATGGGAGTGAATTTATTGGTTGTGTATTCCATGACTCATGTGCAAACAATACTGTGTAATCATGAAAAGTAAGCACTGAATGTTGATGTATTTAATTTTTCTAAGGTAACTACAGAGTGCAGAGGTGGCAAAGAGAGGTATGTGAGTAGGTAGTGGAAGATAGGAGAGCTAAGTCGTTATCACTCATGTTAGAAATCGGATAATTTCAAATTAAAAAAAAATCAAATAGCATTACAAAATCATTATTTGGAAATGTGGAGCTTAATCTCTGAAGAAACAATTGGCAATGCTAAAAGTGATTTTCTTGGGGAACTGGAAATGGGGATGTATGGGATATTATACTGCTGTTTTGCTGCATGCCTCATGGTGTGTATGTGTATATATGTAATAACTGTGTATATATATGCAAACATATTTACATATACACATATAATATATCATGATATATATGCATATATATTTGATAAATATACCACTGTATTTATAAATGATAAAAAATATAGACCATAGAAGACCATAGTAACACCTAAAGGTAGATCCTGTTATCCCCATTTTGCATAGGTGAGACTTGAAGTCAAAACCTTAGCCAAATATTTGGCAAAGCCAGGATTTATACTCAGGTTTTCCTAAGTCGAGGGCCATGTACTTCCTACCACATTACACATACTCCTTCAAAATTACCATTATTCCTTTCCTGATTTCCAGTTACAGCCTTGGATTCCAAGCCGAAAGCATATTTGCTGAGTGTTTTCTCAGGACCATGTTCTGAGTCACACACACATACCCCAATTCAGTTCCTCACGGAATATCCCACATGGAGCTGAGAGGAGAAGTGAGGAGAACTGGAAACACAGAGTGAAGGAAAGCTTTGTGGAGTGTTAAAGCATGTCTAGACGAGGCATGAGAGAGAGAAAATAGAAATATTTCATTTACATTGCTTTTAATTTTTAACTTCTAAAGTGTCTAAATGCACTCATAAATGTGATTAATCCCTACCTAAATGTTAAGACAATATCTAAACTGATATTTAAGTAGAACAAATATTATTGCATTTTTTTTGTTTTTATGCTAGAGGGAGGAAAATGTGTTAATTTCTCCACAATAACCTAAGGAAATTCTAGCTGAAAAATGTGATAGAGACAAGTGTATTAACATATTCATATCAGAATGTAATTAATGTAATAATAAATAGCATGTATTAATGCAAAAAGAACCATTTAAAATTGTACTATCAAATGTATTCTCTGCTTCAAACACAAGGAGTTTCTGAAACTTAGCCATTTTTTTAAAGCTAGCTTGTTTGTAATACAAAAAATCTATATGTACTCTTTTCCAACATATTATTAGTAAAAAAGACTATTACCTATGGATGTTCATATCTGTGGCCATGAGTAATAAAAAGCGGGAAGGCACATATAGACCAGAGAAACACATATATCAATATTATTGTTTCTTGATCCAAACATACATGAAAATGCTCATAGTTGAAATATTCGATGGGCTTTTTTTTTCTTGCCACATTTCTCATTTGCCAAGGGCTAAAAAAGGGGGAAAAAATCTTTAGAAACAAGTAAAGCTACAGTTCTCAAAGTTGTGTGCTTCTCTTTGGCTCTGGCTTTAGCCCCCAACTGCAAAGAACCCATCTTTTATTCACTTGTATGATTCTTCTCTGGAGTTCCTGACATCCTTTTAATGCATTTTCTCAGGGACCACAAGAATGACATTCCTCTTCGAATCTTTGTCATTGTTCTTTAAAGTCCCAGCTTCTGCCATAGCCTTTTGTAGAAAGAAGATTCCCTATCCCAAAGCTACATTCCTTCGGTTCTGCTCATTATCACTTGGAGGCGGCCTCCGTTCCTCAGTATATTCATCTTTCTTTGGTCCAGATCAATAGATCATTTTAAATCAGTGCACTGAAGACTGAAAGACCACCTTTTATTGCAGGCTGGTAGTTCAGACGTAAGAGAGTGAATGATTTCTTGGGGTTTGTGGTCCATAATTATATTAACCTTGGTCCCACACCAAGCTATTTGAAACTTCTCACACCTCATTACCAGTCAATGCGTTCTTCTCTGTATAAGAATTGCATTGTTTGACTTTGAAAGACATGTTGTTAAAATCCCTTTACAGGTTGGTGATGTTTCTTTAGAAGAGTGGAACAAATTTCATGGTCAAAGTCAAAATTTTAGCACCCTTTTTATCACAAGGATATCTAACCCTGTGAATCCCAGAACCGTCTATATTGTTGCAAGTGGGTTAGAGAGAAAGAAAGAAGCAAATTGTTTTAATCATTACCATATTAATAACATGCTTTACACTTTAGCAAGTAACTCTATTATACATTTGTATCCAGTGTTTTCTAAATTGAATATATCACCTCAAATTATAGAAAACAAACTAGTAATAATAATGATTGATTGATAGAATTTTAAATTACTTTGCAATCAATGACCTTAATCCTGCCTTGAGTTTGAAAAGAGAAATAGTTTGGGAGAGACTGTTACTCATGGGAACAGAATGAGGTCCTTCTGAGATATTTCCTTGAGACTGCACTGGACATCTTTGAAACGGATTGAACAGTTATGAATCCAGCCTAACTAATTAAAGTCTCATTAAATAAACAAAAACAAACAAGAAAAAACACACTATCTGTATTTCACTCTGCCCTATGAGGTAATCGGCTTGTCCGCAGTTTAAAAATAAAATAGATGAAAGATCATATATTTGATTGCCATTGAATGATTAAACAGTCTAAAGCCAAAAGGTTCTCTTTTTTGCTCTAAGAGGAAAGCGGGAAGACAAAGGGGGAACTATATAAAGTCCCAACTGTTCCTTTTTATGAGAAAACGGTCAGACAAAGACTGGATGAGCAAAAGGGCAATTGTTTGTAGTGAGTATCACCCAGGGAATTCCTTTAAAACATAGTGCATTCGCTCAGCATGAAAGACAGTGTTTGCTGTTTTACTAGATGGGGTTAATGATTTATCCTTGGAAGATCAGTGACAAATCAAATCAATGTTAGGGTCAAAATTAGAACTCATGTTGTTTGAAAATTTTTAGCTCATGAACTATCTTGAAAAAAAATGAAAGGTAATATACATATTTATAAAAACTTGAGGAAAAAGGACAAAAGTCTAATTAAACAAATTCATCATCTCCTAACTCAACATTTCACTAATTATCCCAATCATCTCTCAGGTATCCAGTTTCCTCAATAATAAGAATCTTAATTGTTAGAACAAAAATTTTCTGAGACATAAAAACCATATAACAAAATAAAGTGCCTCTGAAATCACTAAAATGGGTATTCTAATTCATAAAATTTTCCAATTAACCCAGGCAACATTTATGATTTAATTTTCATTGTATTAAAAATCACTGTAAAATATATCAGACCAATTTCATTCCCAAGTAAGTGTACTATATTGAAACATAGCTTTAAGCATCTTGTAGGCTTCTGGGGCGATCCTTCTGAATATAATTTTTCAAACTATAGCCCTACAAATTTAAAACATATATATCTTCTAGTATGGATTTTAGGCCACAGTAATGTTTACTTCTAATGATATCACCATCAATGAATTAATACCAGGCTTAATATTTTATGTTTCCCAGTTCAATTCTGGATTACATTTTCAGAATCCTTTCTTTCACAGATACTTTATGAGGATCAGAATATACATCTATGAAATTGTCCTGTAGGAGCAATTTTCATTTCTTTCTGTATTTAAACATCTTAATAAGTACTATGTCATAGTTTGATTGATACAATCAGGATGTCTACATTAGCACAGACATCTGCTTTCTGGCCCTTCAACTTATCCCACCAGTTTACACTATTATCAAAGAGGACTAGTATTCTTTTAAAGCATTTCTTCTGACTATTGCAGAATTTTTTAGCTTCCATAATATTGTATTTCTAACTTCTATTGGTGTCAAATGATGTTTGGACTTGAAGAGTTTTGAAATAGGATGACTTAAAGGATAATAATCCTTTCACTCAGGCTCTCACACGGGTGGCATAAAACATAGTTGCCTGCCATCTCAGTGGTAATGTAGCCTAGTGCACAAACAGAACATAGTAAACACTTTTTGCAATAAACAGAAACTTCTGGTGTAGCTTCCTAGGACCCTTGTTTATCCCAATGGTTTACAGAATTATTCTCCATAGGCCTAGAGTATTTAGAAAACAAAAGAACCACTAAAGTCACATGTTTACTCACAGCAGCTGTTAGATGATGCAGTACAATCTTGTTTCTGAAGTATTATCTATTATCTAACAGTTCTCACCAGTCAAGTTGGTGGATTTTGCAAATAATTGCAAGGGGCGTTCTGGGGGTACTCTGCCCTTCATGCACCTTTCCACTACGGAAAAATCTTACCATTTCCAGTGCCCCTCCCTCCTCCATGTTCTGGTGCAGCCAGAGGGCTATAGGAAGAGTCCTGACCATGCACTCAGGACGTTTCAGTCCAATCGCATCCTCTGTCTACTAGTTAAACATGAGCAAATCTCCCAGCACCCTGAGGATCAGTATACCCTTTGCAAAACAAGAATATTAAACTACATGAACTCTAACATACTTTCCCTTTATTTTCAGAGGGAAAAGAAAGTCATATAAAGCGTATCTGTACATAAACGAATGTTTACTTCTGTAAGATGTACATCACCATCTTGCTTTTCATAACTTCCTCTTTTACCCTAAAGAAATAATTTATTTTTGTTATGTGTAAGTCTTAATTCATAAATTCAGATGTATAAGAACTACAGTTTGTTTTATTGTTAATATTTCATTTTGACCCCAAATTCCCATTTCTCTTGCTCTAAAGGAAACCTCACTTCTATGACTCTGGAAGTCATTCTGTTTCCCCATTCTGAAGCCTTATCTTAGGCAATACCAATTCTTTGAGAGGGGAAGTGCCAGCCATAGGCCTAACTAAATTACCACTCAGACACCTTTTCTGTCTGTCCTCAATTCCTCTTCAGTTTCAGAGAGTCTCTGCTGATTTCATGTCTATGTGGGAGGTGAAAATCTTTTATGAGCCTCTCTATGATTTTCTCTGCCTAGAAGATCATTCAAGCCAAGGGGTATGGGGGAGAGGTTGCTGAATCTCCAGTGGTTCTGTAATAAGCACTGGGTCTCAAAAGCTAAAAGAACCACGGGGATCTCTCTTTCTCCCATCCCTCAGGCCCAGCAACACCATTTCTAGTCAGAGATGGCTAACCAGCTCTTTTATTGTAACCAAGAAACTGTCCTTTCACAAATTCCTGTCTCTTTAAATCCCTTTATAAATACTTCAAGTTCTACAGAAGGAAGATAATTAACTTTAGAATTTAAATAAAGCATGCATGTTTAAAATTTAAAGAGAAACATTAAAAGAACAGAACCTCTAAAGCAGTAGAGGATAAAAATAAATTTAAAAACCTAAACAGTCCAAATAAGGCAAGGAAAAGAGAAAAGAGGAGCAAGAAAATGTAAGACATGTAGAAAGCAAAAATAAAAACCATACACAAACACAAACATATTGGCAATCACAGTAAGTACAAAATTCTACACATCAATAATTAAAGCTAGATATTATCAAATTGGATCTTCAAAATTACACTCAGCAACAAATTATTTACTAAAGACAGACAAGACCAGACATTAAGACACAGAAAGGATGAAAGTAAAAGCTTAGGAAATAGATATAGATACTGATAAAATAATTATCAAAGTAGGCAGCTACTTTGGCTAATTGAACTTGAGACAAATAGACTTTAGGCATATACATTATTGTGATATTAAAAGAATCAATGTATAATTGTATAATGATTTCTAATTGGTGAGGAATCAAAATAATTACAACTTATATGAGCCTAATAACACAAAATTAAGATATGTAAAGCAAAAAGTTAACTAATGGGAAATTAAAGCTCTAGAATTGTAGTGGAAAATTTTCATATAACTTGTCAGTACCAGATGGATTAATTACATAAAAATCAGTATTAGAAGGTCTGGATATGACAATTAACAAGATTGACCTATTACAAACTATGATCTCTGCATATAGTAGTAATAAGAAAATTCATATTCTTTCATGAACCTATGATTTACAAAAAAATTAAAGAGCATGCACTAGCTCAGAAAGTTTATAGCAACATCAGAGAATAATCCTATGTGTGACTACAATAAAGTTGGATTATAAATCAATAAAATTCCATCTATTGGAAATTTTAAGCATTCTAAGTAAATCATGGTTTAAGAAGTGAAAATGGTAATTAAACATTCAGAAGAGAATGATATTGAAACTATTTCAAGTAAAATAAATCTTAGCTCAAGTAAAGTAGTACTTAGAGGACAATTTATAGTATCAAATTTATGTTTTGAAAAGAAGAGAGACAAAATTAATAGAGTGGTTTGAGAAGTTAGAAAATGTACAACAGAGCAATCCCTATGGAAAAAGGACACTAACCTACTCGAAAGAAAGAAAGAAAGAAAGAAAGAAAGAAAGAAGAAAGAGAAAGAAAGAAAGAAAGAAAGAAAGAAAGAAAGAAAGAAAGAAAGAAAGAAAGAAAGAAGAAAGAAAGAAAAAAAGAAAAGAAAGAAAGAAAGAAAGAAAGAAAGAAAGAAAGAAAGAAAGAAAGAAAGAAAGAAAGAAAGAAGAAGAAAGAAGAAAGAAAGACCAAACCAAAAGCTGGCTCCCTGGAATAAAAATATAAAAACTTTTATAAGATTGGTCACAAAATAAATAATAAAACAATATGAGAAATATTTTTTTAATAGGCAAGCAATCAGGGTCCTTACTTTTAAACTGCTATATATAGTTGTTTGAAAAAAAAAATAGGGAGTGGGGGTGGGGTGGAGGGTGGTGGTGTTATATTTCACCCTCCTTACTAACTAATGCAGTTTATGGGGTTCTCATGGATAGCTCTCCTCCAAGTGGTTACTTAAATCTTGGTTCTGTGCACCTTTCATAATATTAACCAAAGTCATGGACTTTCAGATTCAGGAAGCAGAATAAATCCCAAAACAGTATATATAAAAATAAATTTTCATTTATATATATTGAAGTGAAACTTCAATCTTTTGGCCCCACCTTCTTTTAGGACTCTCTTAAAGTCTTTTACTGGACTTTATTTTTTGCTTTAAAACAAATAGAATGTTCATAATGGCATGGTGGGATGCTTTAGAAATAAATGTGGAAATTGGGGATATTATGTTTCTCACCTCTGTTAGCCAAAATATATCACATGTACTCAATTTACCTGCAAGAAGGCTGGAAAGAAGAGTTGGTAACCATCAGGCAGTCTCTACCACAGGGGAAAACATTACATGTCATAGAGGGCTTACATTATCATTTGGAATATTATGAACCATTTACATTCAAACATTTGTAATCTTAAGAAATGGGCATTTGTCTAGAAATATATGAAGCATCAAAACTGATGCTAAAAAACAGGGAACAGCTAAAGAGTCAAGCCTATACTCATTAAAGAAAATGAATCAGAAGTTAAAATTCTTCCACATACAAGTATCAGACACAGATGAGTTTATGGATTATTTTTAAGAAAATAGAATACAGATAATCCCATTGCACAAAAAAATTAGAAAATAGAAAAAGAAGACAGCATGCTAATGAAAATAATGTTAAGAGATTACTATGACATTGATAGCAACATTAAAGAGGAAGAGTGTAAAAAATAAAAATAATAGGACTTAAGATATATACATAAATATGTTAATAAAATACTAATTCCATGAATACAATATAGTTTTTTTAATTGACAAATGCAAATATGGTTTGTCTAAAAAATATTAAGTAAGCATAAATACAATTTTATCAATCTCATCAAATTGATGATTAAAGAGAATTACTTCAGTAAATACCAAAAGAGTAAAAGCCAGATACATACATATATATATAATGTAGCAATATTAGTATATTGTTATGCATTGTTAACTGTGAAAGTTAGGGTTATTTTCTTTAAAATCAAGGTGATGTCTACATCATCATTTTTAGTTGTTATTGTATCTGAAGTCCTAGGCAATGCAATAAAGCAAGAAAATTATGACATGTAAGGACATATATGGATACAGGAAAAAACAATATAAGAGAAAATATTGGAATATATAACACACATATATATATGTTTATTATATATACATCTATGTATGTATGTGTGGTTGTTACATGGCAAAGTGAGTTTATAACTTTGTGAGGAAATGATGCACTATTCTATAAATTGGAATGGAACAGTTGGCAATTCATTTATAGAAAAAAGGTTAAAAAAAAAAAGAAAAAGAAAAAAGGTTAAATAATATTCCTACAAATTATGTACAAATATAACTTCCTGCTAGGATGAAGAATTACATAAAAAATTTTAAAAAGAAAAATAACGTTTATAGAACATACACAGAAATTGATTTTGCAAACACCATATATAATATTTCATAACAAGATATTTTAACAATACCCAGTAAAGTTGAAAATGTACATAAGTTTAACAATTCCATTTTGAGTTATATATTCTAGAAAACACTCTCATATGTACAAGGAGACTTGTGCAAAAGAGTTGATTGCAGCATTTTTAGCAAAACAACTAAACAATTTAAAATGTTATTCAGGGATACCTGGATAGCTCAACGGTTGAGCGTCTGCCTTTGGCTCAGTTGTGATCCCAGTCTGGGGATCAAGTCCCACATTGGGCTTCCTGCAGGGAGCCTGTTTATCCTTCTGTCTATGTCTCTGCCTTTCTCTCTCTGTGCCTCTCGTGAATAAGTAAAATCTTTTGAAAAATAAAATAAAGTGGTATTCAATGAAAGAATAGATGAATAAATTGTACAATCATTGGAATGTTAAACAGCAAATATAAGGCACTAGCTCTACAAAGGTCGATAAGATGAATCTATAATACATTTTGATAAATACGAAAATAAAATTTCAAGTGATATAGTAGGATATAATTATAGAAATTAAAAAATATAAAAATTAATATATGCTCTATAGAGGTATGTAATTTTATAGTAATAGCTTAGCATATTAAAGGAAGGACATACATGTAATCAATGATATTTGTTTTGTGGATAATGTAGAATAAAATGAAAAGAATCAATTCAAGGGCCTCTCTAATACAGGCCTTCCCTGCTATCTGAAAGTTCACTTTATAGCACTTTACTTTTACTAAGATCTACAGTACTATCTGTTTTCACTAGCAGGAAGAAATCCAAAGAGGATTTTTGCTTTTAGTAAATACTAATTGCTTCTTCACTTTATATCATTACAGTTTATGAAAGTTTTCATAGGAATATTGTTTTTGGATAACAGTGGAACCCACATTTATTTCTTAAAAACCTAAATTTTGAAACAAAGATGACAAAATGTTAATCTACATGAGGGGCACATAGGCACCTCTGTAATTTTATATATGTTTGACATATTATATAATTAAAATATTTTAAAGGTTTATGTTTCCAAGTATATACAAGAAGAATGTTAAACCAGCTTTTCAAAGAGTTTTCAAGAATTATTAGACCATGAGAGTTATATTTGGTTCCTCAAATGTTCATTGACCCAAATTAAATTACAAATGCCATTGCTTCAGCCTTCCATTCAACCATACTCTTTTAGTGTTCTAGTAATCAGCAGGTTAAAAGAAGACAAGCTCCTTCCTGCAACAAGTATTCTCAGAGTTCCAACAAAATGTAACTTGTTATAAAACCCAAGCTGACAGGAAATGTGAACAAAGAACACTAAATTTATTTTAGGCACTGAGCATATGGGTCAATGCTTATTTGCATGACTGTCAACAAAACAATTCTCCTTTGTTGCTACTTATAACTTTCATGTATTCATTGCCTTTGAATCAAATTGAATCTACCCTTAGTCAATCACCTTTCTTCTTTATCATTATCAATTAATATTTTTGAGCCCTCTGAACTGTTTCACTTTGTATTGAATTTTCTGATAATGAGATACCAAATTGAGTCCTCAGTATGTTATAAAAACTTGATATAGATCTCATTTGTCGATGTCTTCAAGAGCAGTCCAAGACTTGCTACTCTGCCTGGCTTCCTCAAGATTAATTCAAAGCCTGTCCACGCTTAAGTCACTCTGCACCTGATGTGAAGGTATGAGTTCCATGCTGGATTAATCTAATATCCATTCAAGGTTCACCTCATCAGCTTTAAGGATATTTGTTACCACAACAACTATGCAAACACTAAAGGGCAGAAAGGGATTTGGAGGCTAATCATTTGAACATGTGGGGGAATTTCATGGCAAGTAAGATTTATGGATAATTTTATAAACATTATTTCTGCATTCAACTCCAAATGCGTAATGGATAAAATTCTGCTATATTTTCTCTTCTGCATCCTATCAAGAACTACTGTCCACTGTCAAGTTTATATCCTGCCTCAATATGTCCCCATCTTATATTTTGGCTGGAGACATTATAGCATTTTCAGAGCCTTCATTCCAAATGCAAATTCTCAACCTTGTTTCTGGCTCCATTTTTGCATATATATATTTAGCAGAATGCTAAAGTATGTAAACAGATCCTATCATTGAAAGTGAGGTTGTATTTGATTTTGGACTGAATTTAGAAAGTGCCTGGCACATAGTAAGTACTCAGTTAAGGTCAGTGGTAGCTGTTACTGATGTTGCTGTTCAGTTATCAGTAAAACTTGAGAACATCTAAGGCTTACTGACTTGTCTGCAAGAGGCAATTTCCAATTTCACTGTAAAATAAATTCATACATAAATTGCTTATTAAATTTTATTTTAGAAACAAATATTTAAAAACATATTTACCACCTACTTGAATCCTAAAAGATTCAATGAATAAAAATAATGATTTTCAGAAGTTGGTTTTAATGCTTTTGTGCCACACCAAGCCCTAAGCTCACCCATCTTAGATTTCCATAAAGATGGGCACTACTCCTATGGGAAAAGCAATATTCTTTCAGCCTAACCTGAGAAGTCTTTATATAGAAACATAAAGAGAATTAGGAAGGTCCTTAACTATGGTCTCAAGGTGTTTGGAAAGCCACTTAAGACTCACCATCAAGAACAAAAGCTAAAGACTTCCATTTCTCTATCTCTAATAGTGGGAAAACTATGACTGTAAGTAACGTATAATATCTAAAGCTTTGTATCACGTCCACTTTAAAATATGTTACCTGTTTTACTACTAGAAGTTAAAAAGCTTTAAAACAGAAAAGATACATGATGTTTTATATATATCTATATAACATACACACACATATGTATACATATGCATAGATGGTTGTGTGTGTTTATAGGGTGGTAAGGATAGAATTATTGAGAAGTTTGTGGACAGCCTTCTAGATAGAAGACATTAGTGAAATAAGAATGGCTTCCAAGGAGAGAAAAGCAGTGGCAAAGGAAGGAAAAGAAACAGCTAAAGAGTCAATTTGCAAATGACATGAGACCGCACCAACATGTTATGTTTATGCAGTAACTAAATTAGTTGATAATATATATAATTTGATATATACATAATATGAAAAGATAAAAGTAACATTGCTTGCTACATGCTATTATTTTATTCAGACTTTATTTTGTTTATCCTTAAAATAGCATTTCAGAGGCTACTGGGTGGCTCAGTTGATGAAGTATCTGTCTTCAACAGCTCAGGTCATGATCCTGGGGTTGGGCCCTGAGTCAAGCCCCCTGCTCAGCAGGGAGTTGAGTTCTCTCTTCCCTCCAGTTCCCCCCACTTGTGCCCTCTCTCTCTCTCTCTTTCTTTCTCTCAAATAAAAATAAAACAGCATTTTAAAGTCTCCATTAATAGTGTATGGATAAAGTTTCATTTATTAAAATTATTTATTATCAGTTTATTAAATAGTACTTAAGTTAAGGGTCCCAGATAAAATATACAACACCTAGTTAAATTTGACTTTCAGGTAAATAAGGCATAATGTTTTTAGTATAAGTATATACCAAATATTACATGGGACATACTCATGAGAAAACTGTGACAATTTATTATGTATGGGCCTTAAAACTCGTCTCAAAGCTTTGGGGATTTTATATAAAAATGATTATCCATTGTGCTTTTAATTCACAATTTTTCGATTACTGCCAAAATGTTAATAAAATGAAGGCTGGGGTCTCTGTTTTGTGCAGTGCAATAGTCCGGCGTCTGTCAGAAAGGAGGCACTCATGATATGTATACAAATGAAATGACTGAGATAAAAAAATTTTGTAGGAGTTTAAAGTCCATTGTATAGTCTTCTATAAATTATTTTAAATGCCTAAAACACATGCTTCATTCAAGAAAAAAAAATGAAACAATTCAATACTTACACAGAAGCAGGGAATCAAAGAAAGACCACAGTCCCAAACACTGGAGAGCTTTACAATGTACTCTTGGGAAAGCAATCATTAGTGAATAATTACAAAAGAAGGCAGCACTTAAATATCTCATAGGATCATGAGAAACATGATGTACAAACTTAGAAAAAAGCTTCTAATTTTGGTTGGAGGGTGAGAGAAAGCTATGCAAGGGTTGGATTTCAAACACGGTTTGCAACAATGACAAATGCGATAGGTTTACAACTTGAAGAATTTTTCAGCAGCTTGAAGAAAAGTATTTAATCTGGACAGTGCAAGGCATGTTCAGGGAATGGAGTGAGATCCACCTTAGCTGAGATATGAGGTACAAGGACAGAGTTAGTGGGAGATGAGGATCGAAGAAAGGGTGGGACCTGACAAAAAAAGTCATGTTATAATTAACTAATTACAAGTGCGAAGATAATTACTTGTCAGAAGGTAACATTGGCAGAAAGAATGAAATTCTATCTATATTCATGCAGCATTGCCAACTTGATAGGCAAACCAGTCACTCCAGCCATTGGAATAAGAAGTAAATATTCTTAGATATAAATTCATAGAAAAAAAAAGCGGCAAAATGAGCTTTTGTTAAGGAGGAGCATCTTTCATTGTGCTCCCATTTTTCAATCCTGGTCCTAAATCCACACAGAAGTGATATCCTCACCATGATGCCTCAGTTGCTTATGTTTTAGTGTAAGCTACTTGGAAAATGTTTCCCTCAGCAATGTAAGCTTAGGAAAAAGTATATGGATTGATGTATTTAATTTGCATTCCACTTGTAACACAATATGGCCTTCTGTTTTTTAAAAAAGCACTGACAGTGTGGGACATAATATTACTCTGGTATAAAGGCTATTGATAGAGTATGGCAGTTTTAACTCAGAATACCACAGCTTTTGTTAAACCATGCTTCATACTTCACCTCGTTTTGATATACAGGATGGAAATAAAATTATGTGTCAGCATTAGAGCTTTGCATTAAATTGTAGATTTTTTTTTTTGCCCCCATCATATCTTTCTGCGAAGGGGATAGATTTGTAGAGGACAGCATTTTTCTCATTTGTGACATATCTGCACAAATACAATATATAATTTTCAGCAAGAATATTGTTCCGTGTGAGGAAAAAAAATAATGCCCTGGGTTATTATTTCAACTCGCAAGTCTGGATGCTGTACTTTGATATTATTTATTTGAAGTTTATGTAGCATATATTACTTGAAATTTGAAAGCTGCTTTATTAATTCTAACAGTCAGAGCATTCTAAGCTAAGAAAAGCTGTCCTTCCACTTTGTTGAATGCTCAAGCACAAAATTATTAAAAAACATCATGTGCACAAAATGCAGCAGTAAGCTGATTTGTGTGCACAAGAGGGCTGTTTGTCCTCCAAAGTACGTTCTTAAATAAGAAGAGAGTTGGAAAGAAAAGGCAAACAGCATTGTGAAGTAAAAGAACAGGAGCAGATGTCCTTTAGCTGTGGGTTTTATTGATTTATAAACACTCAGTCGGGCTCCCTCATCTCTGCAGAGTCATTTAGATATGGGAAAATATCTGTGAAATATATTGATTGTGTTATTGATTGAAAAGCCAATTGCTGTTGCACTCCTGTTTTACCATTTAAGTCCTGACACATTTTGACATATGAGCCAGCTGTGACTACTGCCTCGATTCTGCAATCAGATAATGTGAAAGCTGTCATAACCACTTCTCTGTCAGCCTTGAGGATTTACAGCATGTTTGGTGCTGCTATTTAGCTTCCTCTTTAACTACCTGAATAATGAGAATTTGTTAAAGCTTTTACTCCAGTGCATTCGCACATGTTTGCATTGGGTGTGTCTGTATTTGCACGCAGACCCTTACTAGGTTTTGTTTCATTCAGTGGAAAGGGCCGTCGATGAATTAAAAAGAAAATACCTACGGAATCAATTTCACAGTATCTTCAGATGGAATCTATGCACGTGGAAATGACTGACTATGTGCAAATAGTTTTCTTTCTTTGGGAAAATTTGATTTCAGAACATTTCTCAGTAATTTTCACTTGTCAGATTGGTTTCTACTCACCAGCAATAGAGGAAGAATGGGGGAGGGGGATTCATTCCTATTTCTATATTTGTGATTTGTGTCAGATATTAATTGCATGAAAAAATAAAGATAATTTACACACAAAAATTACTCAACATCTATGATTTGAAAAGAAAAATACATTGGCTTCTAAATCTACCTGTTAAAAAAAAATAAATCTACCTGTTAAAGCTCATAAAGATTCATATAAACATATCTCCACAAAGTACACTTTAAAAAAATCTAAATTTTAAGGACAGACATCATTAAAAGATTGAAACTACAAATACTGTTTCCTACTTCTGGTCACATAATCATAATGCACGAGAGAAACTCCTCTAAATCACCTTTTTGATGCATATAGTCAATATGGACCTTTTCCAAATAAGGCTGTTTAAATGTATACTATACATTATTAAAGCTGGTGTCCATAATATCCCTCTTATATTCTGATGCATCTTCTTGTTGTCACACAATCTCTCTGATTAATCACAAGCAGCATGATGATTCGTCCTTTCCTAGTTTATTTAAAAGCACCCTTCAATTTATGTAAACCAATGAAACAGGTCCATTGTAAGGAGCAGTGCTGATGTAAATAGCCTGGGAACAATGCTCCATATTATAAGGATGGGCAGCAGATGACTCCTCTGGGAAATGAAAATGTTCATTTAACAATATGAATGGCACACCATCCTGGCAAATGACTGACATATCAGCAGTGTTAAGCATTAGACTTGTGATTGATTTGGATCCAACTTCGAAAAATCCAACATTTCTTTCCCATGTACAGGCTTCCTATAATGTGGCATCTTTTAGAAGCGAATCTCAGCGCCTTGATTCATACTCTAAAGCAGATTTCACCTTCATATGAAATGGCAGGCAAGCTCTATGTAAATTAACAAGATATCAAATAGATTCTGATGAGGTCAAATCTGTAGTCCAAACATGAGACTGCTTTAGAATATGACGCCAGAGAAGGAGAGGTGAGAGGTGGTATGGGGTATATTTTGCAATGTGCAGAACCACACTGTGAGGCTGGAATAGCCATTCATTCCTTCTACCTGCCTGCTTCCCTCACTACCTTGGGGTTGCTATTGCAGTAAGATCCTCAAGGAAAGGCTCTGTGGGAATTTGTTCTTGAACCTTACTGTGCAAAATAATAGCCCAGGGAATGAGTCGAAAATGCACATTCCTGGTCTCCCCTGTAGAGATTCTGGGTTAGTAGGTTTAGATTAAAGCCCTGGAATCTGGTTTCATTAACAATCCTTTTTTTTTTCACTATAGTTGATATACAGTATCACATTAATTTCAGGTGTACAATATAGTGACTCAACAAGTCTATAGGCTATGCTATGCTCACCACAGGTATAGCTATCACCTGTCACCATGCATCGCTATTCCAATACCACTCATTATATTCTCTATGCTGTACCTTTTATCCTCATGACGTATTCATTCCAGAACTGGAAGCCTGTATCTCCCACTTCTCCTTCACCCACTTCTACCCCATCCTCACACCCCTCTGCCAACCATCAATTTGTTCTCCGTATTTATAGGTCTGACTTCTACTTTCTGTTTGTTTTGTTTTTTTAGGTTCCATGTATTAGTGAAATCATATGATGTCCCTTTCTCTGTATGAGTTATTTCACTTAGCATTATACCCTCTAGGTTCATCCATGTTGTGGCAAATGGCAAGATCTCATCTTGTTTTATGACTAATATTCCATTGTATCTATGTATCACATCTTCTCTATCCATTCATTTATCTGTGGACTTTTGGGCTGCTTACTTATTTTGACTTTTGTAACTAATGCTGCAATAAATGCAAGGGCATATCTTGCCAAATTAGTGTTTTTCTTTTCTTTGGGTTAGGTACCCACTAGTTGATGAAGATGTGAAGAAAACAGAACCCTCCTCCACTATTAGTAGAAATGTAAATTGGTACAACCACTGTGGCAAACAGTGTGGAGGCCTCTCAAAAAATTAAAAATAGAGATACCACATGATCCAAAATAAATTTTTAAATTGAAAATAATTTGACACTTAGAGAATATTCATAAAACTGTACAGAGTCCCTAATTCTCACTCCACCTCCTCCAGTATTAACATTTTGTATAAACTTAGTATACATTTTAATATGAGAAACTTATCATTGGTTCAATATAAACCAACCTCATTTGAATGTCACTAATTTCTCCGTCTGTGGAGAATTGTCCCTCATGTTTTGGTATCAGTTGATTTGTCAAGAAAATCATAAGAAGCACTCACTAGACAGTCACTAATGTTCATGAATCTGCTGCAAATATCAGTTGTTCATTTTTTTAAAGGGAACTGTAAGAAAGGATTTGAAAATTAAAGCTGACATATAAACTGGGCATACAAAATCACTTTGGAGCCTCCAAGAGTAGTCTACACCTTAGTACTTCCCCCCACCCACCCACCCCAGTGTTGTTTGTCTTGTTTTGTAGTTGATTTCACATGTATTCTATACTGGTCCTGCAGTTCAACCCATTGTCATTTCTTAGACCCCTGATACTCAAAAGTTGATCTGCATCACCTGGGAGCTACTTGAACTGCAGAATCGGAATTTGCAGCCATCTAGGTGGCTCAGCGGTTTAGCACCTGCCTTCAGCCCAGGGCATGATCCTGGAGTCCTGGGATCGAGTCCCACATCAGGCTCCCTGCATGGAGTCTGCTTCTCCTTCTGCCTGTGTCTCTGCCTCTCTCTCTCCCTCTCTGTGTCTCTCATGAATAAATAAATAAAATCTTTCAAAGAAACAAAAAAATAAAAAGAACTGCAGAGTCTCCCACCCCATCCCAAGCCCCAGGCCTGCTACATTGTAGCTAGATTTGAAGGTAACTTGTTCACCCAATAATGTTTGAGAAACATGGGATTTGAGGATCTCTGTCAATTATATGCAGAGACTGAGAGGGGCAATTCCCTAGAGTCCCTCTGCATTACTACTAATTTTGAAACTACCAATACTATTGTTTCTAGGGACTGGCTACTGTTGTCTCAGGTACTTACAAGTTCCTTTTGTTTCTCTTTCCCCTTTCTTATCCTTGGTATAAATCCTATAATATACTTCTATTTCAGACCTGCTTTGTATTCCATATGTGCATTATACCGAGCTGGCTGTCATTATGCTGGGCTATATGCCACTGATGTTATGTTTCTGCATTACAGACATATTTGATGCACTATTCTAACATTTCATGAGTTGGCTTATTCAGGTGGTTTGTCTAAAATAGATTTTGTACAAAACATTCTGTGCACTTTGACTGTGTCTCAATGCTGTAGTCCTAGGTGCATCTCTCAAATTTATTGCTGACTTTCTGGATAAGCTTGGACAAGTAATTATCCTTCTGCTCCTTGTTTTCCAACTATAAAATGGAGAGGCTAACATTGCTATGAAATGTTAGCTCTCAAGGGGATCTTAGATAGCATTGAGTTCATACCACAAAATTAACTTGTAGAAAATCAAGATACAGTAAGGGTGTGACTTATACAAGGTCAACAGTCCATTAGTAAGGAGAAAAAAAGTTAGACTCCAGGTCTTCTAACTGTAGCCCAAAGCTTTTCCTTAGGCCCCCTCCCCCAACATAATGCATCATCACTATCCTTTCCTATTTTCTCAGAAGAAAAGGGATCCTTCTTTCTTCTTTCTTTCTTTCTTTCTTTCTTTCTTTCTTTCTTTCTTTCTTTCTTCTTTCTTTCTTTTTCTTTCTTTCTAAAGCTTTGTCTTTGCCTCTATAGAAGGTTTCTACTCCTCCAATTTTTATCTCTTCATGTCTTTCTTCTCTATCCATAAATATGTCACCTATTTTTTCTCATTTAATAAATGACAGCATTAATATCATAGTAAAGACACTTTCTTCCACATATCAGTCATATTACTGTATTTTCCATTTGTCTCAAAATCACCTAAATACCTCTGCTTCCTCAATATTTAATCACTCTTCATGCCATCTTATTCTGACTTCTTCCTTAAATCATCTACTGACACATCACTCATTGATATCATTGATAACCTACACATTTACAAATTCAAAGGACTTTCTTCACTCTTCATCCTTTTTCACTGCTCCAAAGCCATTACATCGTTAACCACAGCCTACTTCTCAAATCTGTGATCCCCTTTGCTTTTCTAGTATCCCTTTCTCCTTGGTTCTCAGATCTTTCCATCTACCTCTCGTATCAGCTCATCATTCTCTACCCACTAAAATGTCATGATGTGGGGCATCTGTGTGATTTAGTGGTTGAGCATCTGCCTTTGGCTCAGGTCATGATCCCAGGGTCCTGGAATCAAGTCCTGCATCAGGTTTCCCACAAGGAGCCTGTTTCTCCCTCTGCCTATGTCTCTGCCCTTCTCTCTCTCTCTTTCTGTGTGTGTGTCTCTATGGATAATAAAATATAAAAACAGAAATAAATAAATGAAATTCCATGATGTAGTATTTTTTGTCTTATACTCTTATTCACACTACACTTTTCCAAGGTGGGTATCTTAGTTTGTGTGTCAGGTGTTGAATTATTGGCATTTGGTTCTCTCACCCTTTTTTGTCTTCTCAGTGAAAAGGATTTGAGCCCTTTAAATATCTTTCCTTTGCCAGCTGGAACAAGAGGAAGCTTCATCAGCAGAGGGCAGCTAAGTGACTTTTCAGAAGGAAAGTTTTTTTTTTTTCTGGCTCCAGTGCTCACAAGGCAGCTCCTGCAGCACAGGCTTCTTCTCCAGTGTCCAGCTTCTACAACTTTCCCAGAGCCAAGCACCTGCAATGTGGGCTCTTTTTGAGTGGGGGTGGGGAGTGACGGGAGCAACAATTTCCTGTGCATGCCCATTCCTCAGCACTGAGCTTCCATGGCGCCAATGTCTCTGCACTGCCCGGTTTCTGTGTTGCACAGTAGCCAGTAGCACCCACCAGCCAGTAACTTCTCCCAGAAACCTTTTTAGGTATTTTTGGAATGGGGTGCCTCTCATGTGACACTTCCCCGTGAACAGCTTTCCCTAGCATCCTATGGGCAGATTTCTGAAACATTTCACTGGTTTGATACTACCGTGACTTCTCTGACATTCAGGGAGCCAGAGCTGTGACTTCTCCAGGATCTTGATTTCAAGCCTGGAGAAAGTCTCCTCAGGAGCTGTAGCTCAGCCCCTATAGGAAGCGGCTTCTCCTTTTACGTGTTATTTCTATATTTTTAAAAATTCTCTTTATTGATTTCTGGTCAGTTCTTTATAGTTATAATTAATATTTCCTATATTAAACTTTTCCCATTCCAATTACTGAGGGGTTTCTTTCTCCCATTTGGTCCCAGAAATGATACAGCTTTCTCAATGTCAATAATCTAGTTTCCTCAGAGAACACTGCTTTAGATAAAGTCTTAAGTGCTACTATTATTCTATTTAGAACATAGGATCCTAATGAACCAAGAATGAGGTGAAGAAGTGAGAAATGGCAGGAAGGAGAAAGAGGATTAGGGGTTCAGAACTAAGCTCGAGGCACCCATTGTTAGCAAATGTAATTGTTCGATGGATTACATTGGGCCAAGTTTTGAGAGTCTGTGTGAGCTAACGGGAAGTCCATTTTGAGGAAGAAGAGAACATAATTTATGTACTAGCTCTCGATCTCCATTAATCACACTTTTACCCTGACAATGCATTAAGTCCCTCTACTCCCACTTTGTTCACACAAAGTACCTCACACCACTGGTTGCAAAAGGGGTGTCTTGAGGCAAGAGGGAAAATGGGCAAGGTTTGGACATGAGGTGTAGTCCTGCATGAAGACAGTCAGAGTCCATGCAGCACTAATCACAACAGCAGTGGCCTGGATGGCAATTGAGAGTCCCAGAGACGGATAAGAATGAGAGTGTATGAGGAGGCACTCGAAACCCTGACACACTACGTTCTGCATGCAGGTAAATCTCAAGTCTCTTTCCTAGACACACTTTCCCTCCTGAGAACCAAGCTATACCTCCAAATGCTTACCCAGCATATAGCCATGCATATCTTGCAAGTTTCTCAACTTGAACATGTCCCAAGCTGAATTCAATTTAATATTTTCAAAATTTTTAAAGATTTTATTTATTTATTCATGAGAGACACAGAGAAAGAGGCAGAGACACAGGCAGAGGGAGAAGCAGGCTCCCTGCAGGGAGCCCGATGAAGGACTCAATCTCAGGACCCCGGGATCATGACCTGAGCCAAAGGCAGATAGACGCTCAACCACTGAGCCATCCAGGTGCCCCACAAGTTAATATTTTCAAAACATATTCTGCCTAATGTCCTCTCTCTTAGTATAGACTTTTTTTAGAGTTAGTTCATTTTTATATTCTTCTAAGAGGGAAGCTTGGATTCTCCCCTGGATCTTGCCTACTCTTTCACTGACTTAAATTTAACTGCCCATCAAATCTTTTTGTATTTTTCTTTGGAAACATTTCTCAATTCTGGCTTCTACTCTTATCTTCACTGCAATGGTCTTATTCCAAGTCTGTCCTCATTTCAAATTATTGTAGCAGTCTCCTGTCATGGCCTCTCTCTAATCCCTTCACATGATGATTATCTTAAAAAAAAAAAAAAGATTCTGTTACTTCTTTACATTAAAACCACCCTTGGCTGTCCACTGGCTGCAAAATAAAATCCAAATTCCCGAGCATAGCATACAAAGTCATTCACAGTGTGCAGCCAATTGCCCATTTCTATTGCCATACTTTCTCCTTTCACTCATTCTCCTCTTCAGCCACGTGCTTTTCATGCGCTAAGCTCCCATTCAACATGCCCATAGTATTCCCCAAATTTTCATGTTTCAAGACGTATACAAATGTTTGTCCTACTGCTTAGAACAGGAAAAATCTCTACCTCTCATAAAACCCAAGGCAAATGTTACCTCTTCAGTAACTTTCTTGGAAGTCGTTAACTGTTCTGTTCTCTTCTCCAAACTCCCACAGCACCTTCCCTCTTCATTCTCTACGTATTTATCATATTTTATTGTAACTTATTTGTTTTCACACCTGTATTACCCACTATATTGTGATTTCCTCAAATGCGGAGACCATGTATTATTCATTTTTACATCCCCAGCACTCAGCATAGTACTTGTGCATAAACTGCCCAATAAATATGTGTTGAATGGAATTTAAATGAAATCATAGGTGTAAAAAAAAGTATGTATGCATAGTATTGTGATCAGCAAAGCGGCGTTTCACTATAGCATGATGTACATCTAATTTTATTCTTATAAAGATTCTGTGTTAATGCCATAGACACTTTGTCAACCATCCAAAAAGCAGCAGAGCTTTTTTGCCAATGAGCAACAGCAGTGGATGTTGACAGTTTATTTCAGTACATTATATGGCACTCAACCAAAATTGAACAGCAAGAAAAGATGGAAAGAAAATGACTATTTTCTAGGCCTCCATCACTGCATGTAGGACTAAATGGATTTCATGATGCTCATGTGCCTTGGTTTGCATCAGCCTTGTGTGTAAATCAAATTGATCGTCCTGAGTTGTTTGGCCCAGGACTGTCATTCTAAGGTCTACAGTCCTACAATGCTATAATACACTCTATTATTGTATACTACATCACAGCATACTGTATCTATTACAGTCACCTCGTGTGGAATTACCTCTTACAAAAGGATGGAACACACCCTAAATTATAATGGCCTCATCACTTGTACTAGCTTTAGTAGAAGAAGCCCTTTTAGCAACCAGGTTATTACCTCTGGTATGATTAGAGGAAAGGTAGTAATTCATTCCAAGACTAAAATGCTTTCCTAGAAAAAAAATAAATCTAGATATTTTCAGATATTTAAGATTAGCTGTACAACTTACAGAACCATGTTCAGAAGGTTTCCCTTAGAAATGATATGTTTATATGTATAATGCTAGTGCCAAAGTTAACTTTCAGACTGATTTGGGGGCAAGGAGACTCGAGTCCTCATCAGATCTTTGCACTGGGCATAGAGATACAAAATATCTTGTTTTTTCTGCATGTTTTATATTTTCCTGGTCCAAAGATATATTTCAAAATATTCCTGATTATTTGGACCATTTACTATCATGTACATAGACTGTAGAAGTTTATTTCTGGTCTATCAGGAATAATTATGTTTTCTCATCCATTGACTTATTTTTATATTGTAGATTATGTAAACACTGCAAATTCTCATTTTTCTTTTTTCGCTTTGGCTGGACAAACCTTGGAGTGAAATTTGCGGCCTGTATTTAACAAGTGCATAAGTCTTTATATACTGAATATTTTATACTAGCCTCCATCCCAAATTCATCTTAATTTCCTACCCTTTCTGTTGCTCTCCCTCTATTTTCACTTAATTTAATCTATTTTTGTATGCCAACATACCTATTATTTTAAAACTGGATTGATTCATTTTTAGGAACAAGGTGAGACATTAATAAATAAATGAAGAAATAAAACTATTCCTTCTAATGAATTACATAATTTTTACTCTTTGTCCCTGACTAACTATTTTCTGGGCTTCATATATCAACAGAACTCCATAAAGAAGCATCAAATATTCCACTACACTGGTTCTTAATGTATCAGCATAACCCTGGAAAATACCTCTTTCCAATTTTAAATCAGGGTTCCTATGTTCCATTCC
Organism: Canis lupus familiaris; assembly: GCF_011100685.1. NCBI lineage: Eukaryota > Metazoa > Chordata > Mammalia > Carnivora > Canidae > Canis > Canis lupus. The sequence goes on from NC_049243.1 coordinate 25,712,463, forward strand.
TGGGAATCCTGATTCAAGCCTAGCAGGGGACCTTCTTATCTATGTTTTTTTGGATATCTCCACAGAGGACTCTGACATATACCCTACTTTAAAAAATGAATAATTGGAGAAAATAGGACGAATCATCTTTTTCAAGGTGAAAAAAGAAAGTGGTGTAAACTTCTATCTCTATATATTTATGATAGATAGATATAGACAAGTGGTAGATACACAGATACATAGATAGGAATTTAACAAAATGAGAAGGACTGGTAAAAAGGAAACAACATAAAGGCTAGAGAAAAATGTTAATTTTAATCACACACAGGGCTATAGAAATTGTTGTATGGTAGAAGCCATGTTAGGTTCATAGAGAAGTTTGAAAGATTTCTGAAAAATAATTACCTCACCCCTCTATCTTCAGGCCATCAATGATACTAGGTCAGTAAATACCATGTGTGAGTACTTTTCCAATGCTGCTAAGGACCATAAGAAGGACTTTATTACCTGTACCTAACTTCATCGTAGGCTAGTTCTTCAATGTAAATATGCTCATCCCCATTTTTTGCACTAACAATCAGATCTATTTATTTTGAACATTTTGCCACAGTCACACATGGGTTTGGAGGTGACAGGACCTAGACATAGATCCCTATCTTCTTACACTCAAACCTGTGTGTTTGCTTACCATGTTTTATCTTGCTCCTTCAATATATTTGGGTTTTTTGTTTTTTTTGTTTTTTTGTTTTTTTTTCCTAAGCCTGGATAAAGCAAAATGGACCTACCTATCCTTTCCTAGTTTCAAATACTGTGGAACAATCACTTAAACATATATAAGAATTTGCAATGACTATATTTGAAGTTAGGAAAATTTAGGTAAACACTGGCCTATGAATGAGGTCAATGGCCATTAAGGTTTTTCAAATTTAAATAATCTGAGATGTTATTTAAATAAACTAAATGGGTAGTGTTTTTGAGATTAATGGAGCATATGCTCAGATTCATTTGAACCTATATTCATTAACCCCTGCTCCACTGATTTTTACTCAGTATTTCTAACAAGAGAGAATTAAACCTTTGAAAGCAATGATGCATATAAGTTTATATTCCATATAGTGAAAAGCTCCACTTCAGTTTGTTGTGTTTTGTTTTTCCAAATGTCCTCTCTATATGGATTATGGCATACATTTTGTGCTAAATAGAGCTTATTTTATTTTAGAAACATTTAATAAGGAATATCATATATCTGGAACATTCAATATCCTATGCATTTGGTAAGATTGTTTACAATACTTTTAATTGTATAGTTAGTAGATATTTGTCTTTAAAATACAGTAATTAATTTGGTTTATTGGAAGTGGCAATTCAGTATCTTTAATGATTCACCTTCTTTGGCTTATTTTGAAATAAGTTGTATATTTATTTTGCAGTCATGAATAAACATTTGGACAATGTATACATTTTTAGTATTGTCTTAAAACGAAAAGAAATCTCACTCTTGTAAAATCTTTAATGTTAAAACTGAGACTGTGTGCACACTGTACTTGAATTGAATAGGTCCCAGATTTTCAATTCTATTTAGCCAGCTTCTCTTGAACATGTGGGGCAGTTTCACTGTCAACTCTGTGCTGCCTTTTAACAGGAAATCAACTGATGTTTGAATTCCATAATTTATGTTGGGTCTCTGAATGTTGTAGTTGTGCTGGCAAGATTGTATAAAAACAGAGCAAGAGAAGTCCATTGAAAGGGAATGTGATACAGACAAAGCTGATATTAGGTAATCAGAGCAACTAGCTAATACAAGATACTCTTGCAACTTCAGATACCTCGTATTGAACATAGATATGGTAATGGATTTTGGACAAAGTACTATGGCAAGTACTTGTGACTCAGTTGAATGAAGTATTTTATCAAATCTATTTGATATCTATCAAATCTATTTGTTTCAGATAGTGTGTGGCCTGGCATCCAAACGTCTCTGTGAATCTCCCTTCTCATCTCTGATCATTAGTTAATAAAAATAGACATGATTTTTTGAGTGCCCACCTTGGGCCAAAAATTTTGTTTTAAATACTCAATACACACCTTATAATATAATCTTCATAACTTCTCTATGAACTGATTTTCTTCCTCCTGTTATAACAATGAGGAGTCTGAGGCTTAGAGAGGTAAACCCAGTCACCTTAGGTTTAAGACCTGGTAAATCATGATTCCAACTCAGGATTCAAATTTCAAAGCCCATGCCTTTGATCTCCACTACAACGTTTCTCTCCTTCTCTGCCTCCCAAACAGAATCCTTCCTCCATCAATAGATTTGCAACCAACATATTTCTACTCCTCCATCCTTCCTTATATTGACTTTATCGATTATTTTTAAGAATTTCAACTTTCGTAGATAAATCTATTCTGCAGTTTGGATCTGGTTCATCCATTCTTGTGTGTTCCATTAGCAGAAAAGTAGGTTTGCTTTGCAGCCTTGTGTAAAGATTCCCCTGAAATATGAAAGATCTCTATTTCTCACACGGGTGTAGAAATCTATGGAAAAGGCAGTAACGTCATTTTGGCAGTGTATCATCCTGAATCAGAAACTAAAGCATGCAAACTGAAATTGATTTGTAACAGGTACCTTATTAGAAGCAAACATCAAGAAAACCAGAATCAATGTTGAAACAAAAATTTGTCTTGTAAGCAATCCTGAGTGAAATGTGTTGACACAGCATCACATTCCGTAGCCCCATTTTTGCATGCTTTTCAAAGCACAGCTATCTCGGGCTGAGAGAGATGAATAATTGACTGATCACTGCATAATTCAACACAGTGTTGTAAAAATTCAAGGTCTGGCAAATTTGAAGCTTTTCTTTTTTATTGAGACTGAGGTTAAAGTTTCAATCAACCTTGAAGAAACATTTAAATAGCACAAGGATATATGATTTATTAAAGTGCATATTATTCTTTCTTAGATCCCCTCCTTCTTCATTAAGCTACCTCACATAATGCACATATAAAGTTAAAAGACTATCTATAAGGTTTAGTGGAGTTCCGCCTGTGGTGACTTCAAAAGCACTAGCATCATCAAGGTCTACATACACTTATCAAGCAAAGAAGCTCAAATAGGTTGCTTTCTATCTGTCCCATTAGATTTTTTATATTTTTTATACACAACTGTTGGATAAATTTAATACATAAAATGGCAAGCAAAATTCTTGTGAAATATGCTGACAACTTAATCTATTATAAAACTTCCACAAAAAAAAAAAAAAACAATTAGCGTGTGGAATGATTTTTCATTCAATCGATTTTCCTATAAAATTTTTTTATTATCTATTATGTCCCAAGCATTCTCTTCCAAACCAGAATTCAAGTCAGAAGGGATAAAAAATAGAGGCTTTGTCAAGCAGGAAATGATCAGCTCTGACAGAGAACTACAGGGGGAAAAAAAAGCCCTTTTAGTTCAAGTAAGTGTGAGATATGTTAAGAATCCATGTATTACTTTATTTTTTTTTAATTTTTATTTATTTATGATAGTCACAGAGAGAGAGAGAGAGGCAGAGACACACAGGCAGAGGGAGAAGCAGGCTCCATGCACCGGGAGCCAACATGGGATTCGATCCCGCATCTCCAGGATCGCGCCCTGGGCCAAAGGCAGGCGCCAAACCGCTGCGCCACCCAGGGATCCCCATGTATTACTTTAAAATGCTATTGTCATCTTTATTTTCAAATAAAGAATTCATTTGTAACCTCAAAATTATAAGTACTTCCCCATTTGGTTTTTCTAAAAAAGATCCAGAAAAACATTTCTCCATTACTATATAATCATTTCATATTAATATATTAATATATGCCATATATTAATATGTAATATAATTATTCCACATTCACATATAATATATAAAACAAAAAAAATAATATATAAAACACATAACATATAATCATTTCATTACGTGAATTGGCAATGTTATGAGCATTCTCAAAAAAATTTTAAGGCATTATAGACCTTCAGATATGTCTGTCCATATGAATAAAAGTTTTGTTTTGTGCAAAATTTGTGTTGGGTACAAGAAGATTTTTCTGATTAAGTGAAAGGCATATTGAGCTAATCTATATCTCTTTAGAAAATTTCTTTAAAAAAAGTGGTTCTCAATGTATCTTTGGAAGAAACAGAATGAATGGCAAATAGTGTATGAAGAGGGAGATTGATTTTGCATTATAAATAGCCATCCTCATAAAATAACATATACTCCAAACTAAAGTATTTAAGAATATTTAGTCCAGGGATGCCTGGGTGGCTCAGCAGTTGAGTGCCTGTGTTCGGTCCAGGGCATGATCCTAAAGTCCCAGGATCTAGTCCCACAATGGGCTCCCTGCATGGACCTGCTTCTCTCACTGCCTAGGCCTCTGCCTCTCTCTCTCTGTGTCTTTCATGAATAAATAAATAAATAATCTTTTTTTTTTAAAGAATATTTAGTTCAGGTTTATCTACTTAAATACAGTATGATGTTCAGCATAATTCTTTTTCTTTAAGATTTTATTTATTTATACACACAGAGGCAGAGACTCAGGCAGAAGGAGAAGCAGGCTCCTTGCAGGGAGCCTGATGTGGGATTCGATCCTGGGACCCCAGGATCACACCCTGAGCCAAAGGAAGACGCTCAACCGCTGAGCTACTCAGGCATCCCTGTTCAGCATAATTCTAACATAAAATCAGAATTCAATTATTATGGCAGGTCTCACCACTATAAGGCATGAAATGAACAGAAAACATGGACGATCTCTTTGAAAATCTGACAGTCTCACCAGGGAACAAAAGTTAATATGTAAAACAATAACTAATAAATGCAATGATTTAATATTTTTGCTTTCTAAATCTTAAGTGAAGAAGAGGATGACATGAAGCCAAAGGAAAATAATTTAAAAATAAATAAAATAACTCAATAAATTGCCATCTTTTGGCAAAGTGTGGGCAGATAAGACACTGCCATTAATAATTATGAACGCTTAAAAAATATCATCATGTAGGTAAGTCCAAAACTGAAACACTCTTATTTGCCAACTGGAACTTAAATGCTGGAATTCCTTTTATAAGGTCTAAATCAGAAAGTCACATAGTTGGGACACTGGTTTTCAACTTCTTTAGTAACATAGAATACCCAGGATCACAGAAAACATTTTTGTCCTGAAATTTACTTAGCAATTTCTTGGGCTGTCTAATGAACTACAAGAATTCTCATTATTGTTAGGTGCATAGGAGTGTAGGCTGCGTGGCACACACTGTTGATTTGATACCCTCTATGATGACAGTCTATGGTTCACCAGCTTGGTTAAACAGCACATCAGAAGCAGTGATGGGTGATCAATCTCATTCCCCATAGCATTGCTCCCCAAAGAGTCATTATTGAGAATAAAATGAGGAAAGGCTATCAGAGGGAATCATTGGGTCTACAGCTTTAAAAAAAAAATCTAAGAAAATAAATGAATAAGAGTCTTGGGAAAATGCTTTTTTAAAACCTTGTTACAAAAAAGAAGCAAAGGGACTGATTAATATCTTGGAAGTGACAATTTTATTTTCATACTTACTAGTACATCTCAGTGGCAACTACTAAATAGCAGTGTATTGGGGTATTTTGATAGAATTTACTTTTCATTACTATATTCATTTCCATGGATCAATTAAAAGAAGCATACAAGGCATCAGAATCTTAACTTTGTATCCAACAGGCAGTAGGCATAAATTGAAAACTAAGTTTTTGACAAATAAATCTCATTCTTAAGGTTAACATCATATAAATTTTTGTTCTGTTCTATACTGAAGGTTGGAAAATTAACAGTGTAGCTGGAATAAAAAGCCAATTCTACAATCTAAATTTATTTCTAAAGTGATTTAGTTGATACAATTCTGATTTCTTTCTTAGAATTACACATATTATGAATGTTTTTAAGCAAACCCAGTGAGGTACAATAACTAGAACTAATTTTATTTATGTCTAAATTTTCCTTGTAGGAACTTGATTATCGTGTAAGGCAGAGAAAAATTAGTGGGAAATGTTGTTAACCAGAAAACATAAAATGTTACTTATAATAACTCACATTTCTTTAGTGCTTTGAGGTTTCTGTACTTGCTAAGAATTTGACATAGAATATATAATTTAATCCTCCCATTAACCCTGGAATATATTCTACTACTTCTCTAGTTTCTATATGAGGAAACTGAGGCATGGGAAAATTAAATAACTAGTCTGAGGTCATAATTTGTAAGTGTTGGAATGAAATTTGAAACAAGAGAATTTGACTATAATTACTACTTATTAATTACTAGGATCACTTCTCCTAAAATATTGCTTTCAGTTGTTTATGAATTGCTTTTAATTCCAGGTACCAAATTTTCTGGATCTGGGAAATAATCTCTATTTGATAAAAAAAAATGCATAAATTAAAAAATGATTTTAAATGTACTCATTGCTTTGTTTTTTGGGTTGTTTTGTTTTTGTTTGGTTTGTGTATTAGTTCATTACTCTCAACAATGAATTACAAAAAACTCTTATCAAAGGTTTTCTAAATCATCTTCAACAGCTAGGAAATATGAGAGCCTCACATAAAAACTATTCACAAAGCTGACTCTAGGATTAAAACAACTGATATGATCTTTTCATATTGCTAATCTGCCAACCTCACCATGTCACCTGGACTTTTAGCTTCTAAAGATGGATGCAGAAATTCCAGATAACACATTTCAACAGGATACTGTGTAGTAAATAAAGAGCAACCTTTTCAAAGGGTCGCCTGGAATTCCTCTAACATCTCTGACCAGAACTTTGTAATATGTCCATTTCCAAACCAATTCCAAGCAAAGTGAATACAAACATCATAATCACTTGCACTAAATATGATGCAGGTCCAGCTGCATCATATTTAAAAACTATATTTGATAATAATAGACACAGGTGCTCTCACATATGCCAGGAATGAGATCCCATCAAGGACCTGAACACATCAAGACAATATTCCTAAATTAAATTAGGCTAGTCTACAAAAAGGAAAGGGTGGAAGGTAGCAAACAGCTGCCATGTAGGCGAAGAAAAGTGGCATGTGAGATTGGATTAAAACAGCTTTGATTCATATTGTAGTGTCATCCCTTATAAGCTATATGATCTTGCAAAAATGTCTTCGTCTCTCTGTGCCTGTTTCCTCACCTGTAAAATAGAATTACACCAGTAACTATTTTCTGGAGTAATTCTGAGGTTGAAATATATTAAAATGAATACAGCTCTGAGAATCATGCCTGGCATATGTGAGAACACTTGTGTCTATTATTATCAAATATTGTTTTTAAAATTTGTATGATAAGGATTTCTGGTCCAGCAAGTAGAGCTTAGAAGTTATCACTCCATCCTAACAAGTGAAAAGCTGAACAAGCTGAAAAATCAATAACTCTTAGATCCATCAAAGAAGTGAGGTCATAGGACAAACAGCCAACCCCCAAAACTGGTAAGATCGAGGTAAATACAAAGAATCACAACTTACTAGATCAGGAATCCATGAGCAGAAGACTCCGAAGGAATGGGTGCTGGGTAGGAAAATTTGAACTATAATTCCTGAATTGCTGGTGGCTCAGTGTAGGCAAGTCTGAGTTTAAAACTCCAGTCATAGGTTTCGGTGGGACTAATACTTCTGTGAGTTTTACCTCCAGGTTTTCAACAGTGAATATCAGAGAAAAGTCCCCTCTTGCTTCTGACAGGGGGAGGGGGTAAAGGAACCATTTTGAAATAGAACTAAATTAATAGAAAAAAAAGTATTTGTTCATGCGTAGGAAGACAAATCTGTTCCTTCCAACTCGATCCATAGATTTATCACAATATCGATCAATCTGAGCACACCATTTAGCGGCTATTGACAAACTGATTCTAAAATTTATGTGGAGAGGTAAAAGACCCAGAACAGACAACATGGTGGTCAAGGAGGAAAATAAGGTTGAAAGACTTGCAAAACCAACTTCAAGACTTATTATTATAAAGCTAAGGTAATCGAGAGAGTATGGTGTTAGTGAAATAAATCACAAAACAAAATAGAGTCTCACAGAAGTATGATCAGCTGATTTTCAACAAAGGAGCAGAGGAAATACAATGGAGAAAGATAATTTTCTCAGTAACAGTAGTGGAGCAACTGAACTTCACATGCAAAAAACTGAATCTAGACACAGATCTTCACAAAAATTAACTCAAAGAAAATCACAAACCTAAATGTAAAATGCAAAACTATAAAACTCCTAGGAGAAAACCTAAATGACCTTGGGTTTGATGAGGACTTTTCAGATACAACACCAAAGGCACAATCCATGAAAGAAAGAATTGATGAGCTGGATTTCATTAAAATTAAAAACCTCTGCTCTGTGAAAGACACTGTTAAGAGAATGAAAACGAGCCACTGACTGAGAGGAAATATTTGCAAATGACATTTCTGATAAAGGACTACCATCCAAAATACAAAGAACCCTTAAAACTCAGCAATGAGAGAATGAACATCCCAGTTAAAAAGTAGCCAAAGGACCTGAACAGACACCTCACCAAAGATGATGTATAGGTAGCAAGTAAGAATATGAAAAATTGCCTAATTCCATGTTATCATGAGACTGAATATTAACACAACATGAAATACCACTACATATCTATTGGAATGGCCCAAATCCAAAAGACTGACAACATCAAATGGTGGCACGGATGTGGAGCAACATTATACATTGCTAGTAGGCATGCAAAATGGCACAGCACTTCAGAAGACAGTTTGGCAGGTTCTTATAAAACTAAACATACTCTTAACATATGATCCAGCAATTACATTGGAATTTACACAAGTAAGCTGAAAAATTATGTCCATGAAAAATGTACACGTGATTATTTATAGCAGTTTTTTCATAATTGCCAAACTTGGAAGCAACTAAGATGCCCTTCAGTAGGGAATGGATAAACTGTGGTACATCGTGACCACAGAATGAATATTATCTAAGACCACCATAGAATATTATTCAATGCCAAAAAGAAATGATGGCTTCACTATCAAGCTACCCCAACTATATAACACTCTGGAAAAGGCAATACTATTGAGACAGTAAAATAATCAGTGAGAAGTTCCAGGAGTAGATGGAGGGAGGGATGAATAGATGGAGAACAGAGGATGTTTAGGGCAGAAAAAACTACTCTGTGTGATACTCTGATGGTAGATATATGCCATTTTTTTTCATTTGTGACTATCCATAGAATGTACAACACTGAGAGTGAACCCTCATGCAAAGTATGAACTTTGAGTAATGATTTGTCAGTGTAGGTTCATTGCAACCCAAAACTACTCTAAAAAAATTGTCTATTTAAAACAGACACACACCCTTAAAGTTAAAGAATAGCCCTTTCGATACCACTGCAATGTAGTAAGTATCAGGGTTCATTTTAAGATCCTGTGGGGGCTAATATGAATAAAATTTCATCACCCAGAAGGCTATTATGAGTTAAAATCAAATTTATTATCCTTTATAAATTTCATTATAACTTTAGAAAATATAATTTAATTTGAGTTTCTAAAGTTGGCTGTGCAAGAAATGGACTGAAAATCTTTATTGCATTTGCTTTAAATTAGATAGTCTCTACTTATTTTCACTCATTTGAAACACTAGGGTGGTAAATGAGACAGCCCTGTGAAGCTTTCACGACAGCAAGGTGACAGACTTGAAATAGCTAATTACACAATTATTGAATTTCCAATCTTAGAATTGCCATGAAAAAAATACAGGATGCAGTCAAAACTTACAGCCAACGAACCAGATTTAGTCTCTGGAGTCAGAACCCTGATATTTGGGTGGAGCCACAAAGGGTTAAGAAAAATTCGTCAGGTAATAGTGCACTGGAGATTGATCCAGAGGTCAGCATGTGTGAGGCCCCTCAGGGGAGGTTAATGAAACCCACATCCTGAAAAAGTAGAGTCCTCACAAGAGAGTGTTAAAAAACAACATGAGTGGGGCTGAATAAACGAGATCATAGAGATACCTGTAGAGCACGGTGAGAAGCTTGATTATTATCCTACAAACACTTATCAGTTTATTAATTTGATACATCCAATGTAGGATGATATTACAGTAGTTTTCTGAAGGATGATTGTCATTTGGACTAACGTTTTGAAAGGAGATATGGAAAAATACCTGAAAGTAAAATTAACAGGACTTGGTGATTATCCTTGGAATACTGATGTATATTTAGTATGGAAAGTTACACCTTTTATTCTCTTTGATAAGAAGAGTTATATCCTTACTAATGTTTGAGCAAGCAACACATTCACATTATATGGCTTGTGACGCCTTCATAAAGCAACATTTTACACCTCATCCTTTTGCAGCTGGGGCAACATAACTACAGTCACATGATAAAGGTCCACAGATACAGCATTCAGTGCACTTCACTAAACTGAGGAAAGTCGGGGATCCCTGGGTGGCTCAGCAGTTTAGCGCCTGCCTTTGGCCCAGGGCGCGATCTTGGAGACCCGGGATTGAGTCCCACGTCGGGCTTCCTGCATGGAGCCTGCTTCTCCCTCTGCCTGTGTCTCTGCCTCTCTCATTCTCTCTCTCTCTCTCTCTCTCTCTCTATGTCTATGTCTATCATAAATAAATCTTAAAAATAAATAAACTGAGGAAAGTCTTTTCAAATTTTGGCTAATCTAAGAAACCTCAATATTTCTAAGGTACATGGACAATTAAACCATCTATATATTATCAGTATGTCTGTTTAATTTAAAATTAATATGATACAATAACACTGAACTTAAAGATTCTACCTGAGAATCTTTAAGTGAAACAAAGTGAAAACAAGTAATAAAGGCAATAGAAGAAAATAATAAAATAATACAGAGAGATATAATATTGAGGATCAAGAGAGCCAAAAGTTAGTTCTTTTAAAAGTCCAATAAAATGGATAAATTTGGGGCACCTGGGTGGCTCAATGGTTGAGCATCTGCCTTTGGCTCAGGTCATGATCCCAGGGTCTTGGGACTGAGTCCAGCATCGGCTCTCAGCAGGGAGCCTGTTTCTCCCTCTGCTTATCTCTGCCTCTGTCTCTCATGAATATATAAATAAAATATCTTTAAAAATAGATAAATTTCTGGAAACTCTGATTGAGGAAAAAACATACAAGGTACAAGTCAACAATATTAATAATAAAAAGGAGTCTATCCATGCAGATGCAGGAGTGAGTAAACAATGCTTCTCAACACTTAATGTGGTTACAAAGAACTTGAAGACTGCCTTAGTTCACTAGGGCAGGCATAACAAAATACCATAGATAAGGTGGCTTAAACAAAAATAAATTCATTTCTCACAGTTCTGGAGACTTGAAGTCCAAGATCGAGACTTGAACTCGATCGAGACTTGGCAGTTTGGGTTTCTCCTGAGGCCTCTACCCTCGGCTTACAGATGGTTGACTGCTTTCTGGGCCTCTCCGCTGCACTTCCTGGTGCCTGTTCCTTTTATAAAGACTCCAGTAATCTTTCATTAGAGCCCACCCGTATGACTTCATGTAACCTTAATTACTTCCTTAAAAGCCCTATCTCCAATTTTAGTCACATTCTGAGGTACTGAGGGTTAAGACTTCAATATATTAATTTGAAGGGTGGGGGATACAATTCAACCCACAATAGGGACTTCATTATGTGGTTCTGAAGTGGAACCTGAAGTTGAGCATAGCTGGAAAGGTCCCAGGTGATGCTAGCTAGTACTGCTGATCTGCAAAAGACATCTTGAATAACAAGGAATTAAAAGGTTGAAAAGAAAACATTTAGAATAACTTTAAGCTGATAAGTGAAAAACTGAGATGAGAAAAGAGATTCTTAGAAAAGTCTAGATTAACAAGTGACTAAAAAAAAACAAAACTAGGTGGTCTTAAAATCATGAAATTCTTAAATCATTATTATTTTGTTTTTTTTCCACAGAGAGAATCTTGGACCCATACAGCTTTAGAGATGAGTACTTTCAAACACTCAAGTGAAGGGATTTAGAAGCCTGCAGAAATGTTTTCATTGGAAGAGAGAGGTAGTATTTTAGGTTCCTATAAACTTGCTACCATAACCAGATGAAGACAATATGAGAAAGAGAACCTACAATCTAATTTCATTCATGAAGATAGATGCCTCATAAAATACTAAAACTAAATAATAGCCAATCAAACCCACCAATATATTTTTTCCAGCAGTTCCCAGAAGCTGATTCACATGATATACTTTTGAATATAGTTATGATAGCGTTCTTCATCCAGCTGCAACCATGAGTTCTACCAATATTCCTGATAGGTTCTATGGAATTCATCTTCATCATATATCTATGTACGCTCTGCACTCTTGGTCCTGGTTGGATATATTGGTGTGCAGAGCAGGCCAATCCAAATAACCATCTGTATAACACACTGCAATGTTAGGCTCAAAACCCTCCTTCCTTTATATCAGTGGTTCTCAACCAAGGATGGCTTTGCCCCAGGGTACATTCACCAATGTCTGGAGATGTTTTTGGTGGTCACAACTGCAGGATGGTGGCAGGGAGTGGTATTGAGATCTAGGGCATAGAGGCCTGGAATACTGTTAAACATCCTCCCTTCCCCCCACTCTCTATTTCTTCAACTCTGTTTCTCTTTCTCTCTCTCTTTCTCTCCCTCTCTCTCTCCTGCCTTCTCCTTCTTCCTCTCTTTCTCTCCCCTCCCTCATCTTTATGGTAAATTTCATCTGAGAAGACTCGTCACTCGTCATATCATCATGCAAATATACTTACCACACCATACCACTCCTCCAAATATTCCCAACATGTCTGAACTGAGAACTATGGTGGCATTTCTTTAAGTGTCTTGATGACATGGGTCTTATTAGTATGGATGATGGTTCCAAAAACAAAGTCAAGGCAACTCTGAAGATTGACCAAGGCAATGCCACACAAGAATACAGAAAAAGCAGCAACTAATTTTCTTCATGTAATTTCAAACTAAAATCTATATTAAATTTATGGTCATCTTTTCTGCTGGCTCCCCTCCAACAGGTTGTTTGAGATTCTCCCTAGCACCTGGCAAGAACTTTACTTAGAAAGAAACATTTTAAATACTATTTGATTTACTACCTTGAAAAGATTTTTATATAAGCTGGTGTTGGTGATTATGCTGTTGCATTTTAGACAAACAGATACCAAGGGAAAATATTTCAAGGACAAAAGGTAGATTCAATAATATAAGAATAATATAAGAGTAGACACTTCTGGCTAATTTCTAAATGATGTGATTAAGATCTCTAAATTCAGATAAACTGAAACTGCTTTCTTAATACAACTGTTTATAAGTATTCATATGACATGAATTAATAACGTTATTTTTAATGTGCATCAATTATACACAGTCTTCATTTATCAGAAGGAATTTTCTTAAAAAAAAACAACAGAGAAAAGAAAACCTTTCTGACTTTATTATGCAAAAGCCATCAGACATTGTCAAACTAAGACAATCATCTTGATTATTTTTGGTTGTTTGGAGAATAAGTAAAATCCACCCAGACTTGAAAGCAGCTCTTGGGAGGCAAGCAATTTGGTTTTGTAATGAGGTGTGTTTCTCAGAAGGTGATTACAATGGAGTCTGAGGGGATAGGGATGAAAGCCTTCATATATTATCTTTTATTTCTTAAAGTCTTTTATATCAGAAAGCTCTAGAAATGTGGTCAAATAGTCTTTGGGGGTTGAAGTATCCTCCAGTGAGCTGCTTTGATACCAACGAGGTTACATGTGTAGAACATGAACAGCCCTGTGCTTCCTCCTTCAGGCACTTTGTACCACATGGACTTCACAGCTGGTGATACCAGTTGAGGTTCAATGGTCCAGTGAAGATCAGAGCTAAATTTTGCTCTGCTGTTCTTCTGTTATCTCTAGTGCCCAATGAAAAGACAGATTACACAAAGTGGTACATGCGGAAATGTATTTGTATGTTTTTATAATGACCAAAGAGTCTTCCAGCTATACTCACACTACAGATGTGTTCTGTTTTGTTTTGTTTTTATTCAAAACATATATCCAAAGACCGACTTTAAGTAAATGCTCCTCTTCATTTATGGGCACATGTTTCAATGAGAGAGTTACTAAATGAATAAGATTTGAGGGAAATTTATGATAAATCAATATAAAAAGACAATTCATATTTCATTTCTTGAAAAATAAAAACATGCAGGTTAGAATTTCACTAGTATTTTGGGAAGTAAGATTCTGTTTTGGTATACTCTTTACTAGGCTTTTCTGACCACATTTTACCTTGCTACTTTTGCTGGATAAAAGAAACAGTATAGCTGTCAGTTTGAAAGTTAACTGGGATTCAAAACAGGTTTTTATGGATGAAATTAGACAGAATGAATTATATTGTAAAGCATGTTTTATAAAATGTTATGATCAGCTGATTGAGGACATGGAAAAATGAAAAGGTAGTCTTCCTTCAATAAGGAGGAAAAAATTTATAAACATGTATACAGGAGATTATTGTTTGCAGTTACCATAAATAAGTATATTATGTTGGAGCAGGAATTTGTCTAATTAATAGATATAGAAGATTTACAACAAGACAATTTTAAAGAAAACAAAAGACAATTCTAAAGAGATATCAAGAGAAAGAGACTAGTTATGAAAGAGGAAGGTGATCAGTGCTTATCTTCTTGCAATCAAAAAAGTAAGCGAAGCTTAATCAGGTATATCCAGGGACTTGGTTGACGCTGTTCAGGGTAAGTGCCTCTCTAGAAGAGCAGGGGTTGGGTCTTCTTTTCATCTTAACAATACCATAATGAAAATGTTTCCTGCTAAGTCGGTATTAATAACCAAGGCCAGAGTGATAGTCATTTAATACCTCCACTGTAGGTGAAGCTCTATGACGCAATTTAGCTAGGTTTGTGCAAAAAGAGAGTGTAGTTTTATAGAGGTAAAAGATTTGGTCAGTGAATAAAAAGAATAACACTGACACTGCAAGCTGAAAACTTCTTGGGCATCACTCAGTCATGCTATTTGCTGAAGGGACTGCAAATAAGTTCACATAATAGATTAAACATTCCTAAATTTGTGTTGTCTCACCTGCTCTATCTGATAATTGGTGCTGCTTACGAGGAACATCCATGCTAAGAAAATTAAGAATTTATTTCCTGGTGTTTTTGTTTGTTTTTTGTTTTTGTATTAACTTAGGCTGTTAACAAATGGCTATCTTGCTGCCATTTTATTCATGCTTTTCCTGCCACTAGATGAGCCAATGACGTAAAAATAAATATTATTTTACATGTATTCTTTAACAATTGGACTAGGCAATGAATAAAGACAAGATGTAAATTTTAGAAATTTCAAAAATTAACTAAAAATACCATTTTCAAATTTTTATCAGCTCTGAATTAATCTATTTTATTTAGAAAAAACATTTTAAATACTATCTATTGCCTTAACAAGATTTTTATATGTTTATTTAGCAATTATGCTACTGAATTTTTTTAAAAATACACAATAGGAAAATACATCTCATGCAAATATAGAAAAAATATATTTTTTCCCTAATTTGCATTTGAGCATACTGCCTCAGAGGAATCTAGTGTAGTTTTATTTGCTATTATTATATCCTGAATATATTTTAAATATATATTAAACTGTGCTCTGCTTACACTGCACACAAATATTACAAATAATATTAGCAGAAGATATGAAAAAGCAAATAAATATTTCTTTTACAAATAATATTAGCAGAAGATATGAAAAAGCAAATAAATATTTCTTTGAAGATTTCTTTATGTATTGGGGGGAGGAGGGGCAAAGGGAAAGGCCGAGAATCTCAAACAGACTTCCCACTGAGCATGGAGCCTGACGTGGGGCTCAGCCTCAGGACCCTGAGATCATGACCTGAGCTGAAATCGAGTCGGATGCTTAACTGAGCCACCCAGGAGCTCTAGAGTGAAAAAAATATTTTATAACTGTAGTCAATTAACATAATTTATGATATTAACAATCTCAAAAAAGCCCCACATAATCTCAGTAAATGTAGAAGAGTATCTTACAAATTCCAACAAGTGATCCTGAAAACAAAACAAAACAAAACAAAACTCCCATTAAACTAGAAAAGGAAGGCAAATTCTGCAAATAATGCCAGGGAAGAGCTAAGAAGCCCTTGGTTTTTTACTTCTAGCTAGCCCTGAGGCATGCACAAGCTGGAATTAAGGCTGAGACAAGTTGTAAACTGCCAGAATGTGAAAGTTGTACTTCTAAACATTCTCAGTCCCTTATGCAAAGGGTGGAAAACTTATGGATTTAAAGTATCCAAGAAGATAATATCTGTCTAATCAAAAGCTGACTGCTAAGCTACCAAGCAGTTACTACAACAGCCATAGATAACAAAGAAGACAGATTTTGAAGAATTTGTCCAAGAAAGTCATTAAAACATACAGCGGAAAAAAGGCAATAATAAACAGCAATTAAAACAAGTTTTGAGGTGCAGGGAGAATCTGACTCCATTGTTGCCCAAAATGTCCAATGTCCAGTTTTCAACAAATAATGATGGCACATGCAAAGAAACAGCAAAGTATGGCTCATACTCAGGAAAACAGAACAGAAATTGTCCCTGAGGAAGCCCAGATGTTGGATTTACTAGACAAAGACTTTAGCTATTAAAAAAATGTTTAAAAATGGAAGGAAACCATATCCAAAGAATTAAAGGAAAGCATGAGAGCACTGTCTCACCAAAGAGAGACTAGAAAGAGATAGAAATAGAAATTACGATAAGGAACTAAAGAAAAATTCTGGAATTAAAAAAGTATAATACCTGAAATGAAAAAATCACCAGAGGTGGCGAATGGTGTATGTGCGGTGGGAGAGAAAAGAATCACTGAACTTGAAAATAAGTCAATTAGATTTTCCAGTCTGAGGAGCAGAAAGAAAAAAGTAATTTAAAAAAATGAACACAGACCTAGCAGACATCATCAGAATGCCAACATATGCCTAATGGGAGTCCCAAAGAGGAGAGAAAGGGCAGATAGAATGTTTGTAGAAATAATGGCTACAAATTTCCCAAATATAATGAAAAGCAATATACACATCCAAGAAGCTAAACAAACTAGGGCTAGGTTAAACTCAAATAAATTGACACCTTTGCCATAGTTCTCAAATGAGAACAAAGCTTATTCCTCAGGAATAGAGGTTTTGGGGTGGTTGAACATTTTTGTAAGCTTCAGACAGTGTATTCTATGTAGGAAAAAGTACAGTTGACACACATAGATAGATGCTCCCTGACTCTAGTGACTCATACACTGCAAGCAAAACAGAGAGCCTTAGCAAAGGAGGCAATGAACAGTGAAGTTGACAGAAAAACAAGAGAAAGTTTGTGGAAATTGGAGAAAAGATTGCCCACAAGGTGGTAACACTCAAAGGCTTTAAGTTCAGGGAAATCTGTGTAACCTGTCCAACTTCATATTCTGGAGAAATGTGGCCCTATCTACAGATGTGTTTGTACCAGAATTTTACAATGGCTTATACAAAGTGCCAGAAATAATGGAATGTGCCTTCTCCAACAAGGATTTTGCCTACACGTGATCTCATGATGGCTCGATTTCCTCAAAATATATGGCTTGCCTAACTATCTTTTAAAAACCTGGAAAATAAGCTAGCTGCTAGATGATAATGGCATTACCTAGAATCAGTGTAAACACTTAAAAATCAGAAACACAAGACTGAACAAAAAGGCTCATCAAATGTAAAATTACTTGACAATTAGTCATAATCTGTACATTAAAAAATTATGTTAGATATGACAAGATTTACTGTCAGAATTCTTTAGCTCTACCTCGAATAAGTTGACTTTATCCTAAAACAGGTTGTTAAATTGAGCACAATTTATTGTCTGTGGAAAGTGCTAAAATTTTTTCAGTCCATGACATTTATGTGTACACTCTCCTCCCTATATAAACGTGTGAAACATAACCCAAAGTGTATTGCCAAATATAAAATTTCTGTTTTTCTCTATAGCTCTCCTGGGAGTAATGATATGTCTTCATTTCATTGACTCCTGTAGTGAAGAGCAAGACTGTGCATTGTGGATATGTCTGAATGAAAAGTTTGATAGCATAAGTCTATTCGTTCGGATGGGGAAAACAAACACTTCTTTATTTTTTTAGTTTTGCCCATCTGTACTTAAAGAGCATACCGACTCTGAACTTAGAACAAATAACATGTTTGCAGATATCAGATAGGAAAACAGAAGGTTAAAAGGCAAATGTCTGTGCCATGTTTTGGTAGCTCAAGTTTGCTAAGCTGGCAACTCGCTGCAGGAGCACTGCATATCCACCCTACAGAGGACACTAGAACTTATACAAGAAAATCCTATGGAAAAAATGGGCAAAATTGAGAAATCTGACAAATAAGCTACTCTTTCATTTGATTTGGTTTAACTTTTCTCTCTGGTCAAAAAAAAAGAAATATTATTTGATGGGTTTAAGATACACAGGTCAGCTGACAAACACAATATTACCTTATTCATAACAACATGCCTTACCTGTTAATGTTGTTAAACGACATGAAACATTTTATGATTTCCCAGAAATGGGAAGTCACTATGGAATTTAAAAACATTCTGGTGCCTTTCTATATTTGGAATAGTTTGGAGTAAAAATGATTAGGCTCACCTGTGAAATCTAATATCTGATAACTAATCTATTGCATACCTGTAAATGAAACAACTATTTGCTGACTCTTGTTTTCCCTAAACCAAATCTGTCTTAAAGATGGATTAGCTCATGAGGTCTATTCAAGTGCTGTTAAAAAACTTGTAGATTAGTGCCAGGGGACTTTAGGCACTTTCCCTGAAAGACAGAATATACTTTTCAAATTGCTCAGTTCAGTCCATTCTTATATGGACTGAAGTAAACACCCTCCCACCTTTATAGGACCAAAGATCCTCTACTTTTCTCTAGCCTGTAATATCCTGCATCCAAATCCCTGAGTCTCATCTGTACTTTCCAGCTCCATGTCTGGCTATTATTTCACCACCGCCACCATGTCTACCAGGTGCACTGAGTTCCCTGTTCCCTGGTGTGTGGTGGCTTTTCACATTGTCCTTGCTCTTCACTATGCCTTCTGATGCCCGGGATGCCCTTCTCTATCTTTTATTCCCTCTTCATCAAACACTTATAAAGTCTCTCAAGTAAAGTTAGTTGCACTCTTCTAAATATGTCTAAGAATTTTCTAAATGACTGCAGACACAGCAGACAGGAAGAAGAGTCCAAAAAATCTAGTTAACCTTGGAATACTGCATTGGAGATCAGGAGACAAAGGCTGATACCTAAGACATCATAGGTCCCTACCTCAGAAGATATCTTTTTTTTTTGGCATTTTTTTTAAATTAGAGTTTGATTTGCCAACATATAGCATAACACCCAAAGCTCATCCCAAGTCCCCCCCTCAGTGCCCGCCACCCAGTCACCCCATCCCCCCACCCACCTCCTTTCCACCACCCCTTGTTTGTTTCTCAGAGTTAGGAGTCTCTCATGTTCTGTCTCTCTCCCTAATATTTCCCACTCATTTTCTCTCCTTTCACCTTTATTCCCTTTCACTATTTTTTATATTCCCCAAATGAATGAGACCATATAATGTTCATCCTTCTCTGATTGACTTACGTCACTCAGTATAATACCCTCCAGTTCTATCCACATTGAAGCAAATGGTGGGTATTCATCCTTTCTAATGGCTGAGTAATATTCCATTGTATACATAGACCACAGCTTCTTTTTTTAAATAATAAATTTATTTTTTATTGGTGTTCAATTTGCCAACCAGTGCTCATCCCGTCAAGTGGCCCCCTCAGTGCCCGCCATCCAGTCACCCTCAACCCCCTCCCTCTTCCCCTTCCACCACCCCTAGTTCGTTTCCCAGAGTTAGGAGTCTTCCATAGACCACAGCTTCTTTATCCATTCATCTTTCTATGGACACCGAGGCTCCTTCCACCATTTGGCTATTGTGGACATTGCTGCTATAAACATTGGATGCAGGTGTCCTGCTGTTTCACTGCATCTGTATCTTTGGGGTAAATCCCCAGCAGTACAATTGCTGGGTTGTAGGGTAGTTCTATTTTTAACTCTTTGAGGAACCTCCACACAGTTTTCTAGAGTGGCTGTACCAGTTCACATTCCCACCAACAGTGTAAGAGGGTTCCCCTTTCTCCACATCCTCTCCAACATTGGTTGTTTCCTGTCTTGTTAATTTTTCCCATTCTCATTAGTGTGAGGTGGTATCTCATTGTGGTTTTGATTGGTATTTCCCTGATGGCAAGTGATATGGAGCATTTTCTCATGTGCTTATTGGCCATGTCCATGTATTCCTCTGAAATTTCTGTTCATGTCTTTGGCCCATTTCATGATTGGATTGTTTGTTTCTTTGCTGTTGAGTTTAATAAGTTCTTTATAGATCTTGGATACTAGCTCTTTATCTGATATGTCATTTGCAAATATCTTCTCCCTTTCTGTAGGTTGTCTTTCAGTTTTGTTGACTGTTTCTTTTTTGTGCAGAAGCTTTTTATCTTGATGAAGTCCCAATAGTTCATTTTTGCTTTTGTTTCCCTTGCCTTCATAGATGTATCTTATAAGAAGTTGCTGTGGCCAGGTTCAAAAAGGGTGTTGCCTGTGTTCTCCTCTAGGATTTTGATGGATTCTTGTCTCACATTTACATCTTTCATCCATTTTGAGTTTATCTTTGTGTATGGTGTAAGAGAATGGTCTAGTTTCATTCTTCTGTACGTGGCTGTCCAATTTTCCCAGCACTATTTATTGAAGAGACTGTCCTCTCACCACTGCTATTCAACATAGTACTAGAAGTCCTAGCCTCAGCAATCAGACAACAAAAAGAAATAAAAGGCATTCAATTGTCAAAGAAGTTAAACTCTCCCTCCTCACAGATGACATGATATGGTACATAGAAAACACAAAAGACTCCACCCCAAGATTGCTAGAATTCATACAACAATTCAGCAATGTGACAGGATATAAAATCAATGCCCAGAAATCAGTAGCATTTCTATCCTAACAATGAGACTGAAGAAAGAGGAATTAAGGAGTCAATCCCATTTAAAAATGCACCCAAAAACATAAGATACCTAGGAATAAACCTAACCAAAGATATAAAGGATCTATACCCTAAAAACTACAGAACACTTCTGAAACAAATTGAGGAAGACACAAAGAGATGGAAAAATATTCCATGCTCATGGATTGGTAGAATTAATAATGTAAAAATGTCAATGTTACCCAGGGCAATTTACACATTTAATGCAATTCCTATCAAAATACCATGGACTTTCTTCAGAGAGCTGGAACAAATCACCTTAAGATTTGTGTTGAATCAGAAAAGACCCTGATTAGCCGGGGGAATATTGAAAAAGAAACCAGAGCTGGGGGCATCACAATGCCAGATTTCAAGTTGTACTACAAAGCTGTGGTCATCAAGACAGTGTGGTACTGGCACAAAAACAGACATAGATCAACGGAACAGAATAGAGAACCCAGAAATGGGCTCTGAACTCTATGGTCAACTAATATTCGACAAAGCAGGAAAGACTATCCACTGGAAAAAGATCAGAAGATGTCTTGGTGGTGATAACTGAATTCAGCGCTCCTTGATTCTTTCACTGTCTTTCTCCCAAAGGTAAGTTTCCATGCTGGTTCTTGAATAATTTCTCTTTCCCAGCACAGAGCCCCAACCCAAACTTCCTTAGCCTTATAGTCATTTATTCACCAGACTTATGAATCTTCTGGAATCAGCATATATTTAAAGCTTTAAGTTCTTCAGTATTGCTTTGTGTTAGCTGATTGCTAGCTAGTGAATACAGGGGAGTCCCTACTAATGTACCACTGAATATTCCTGGGTAAAAAGAGATAAAAACCAACATAAACCATGGCAGAAAATATTACCAAATGTGTTTAAGTGTCAGGGTCCTTCATTGAGCTCCTTCTAACACTATATGCTTTTGTAAGTTATCAAAAGTATAATATTTTAATATGATTCCTGGAAGTCATAGGCTATTTCACATAATCAAATATGACGACTCTGATTTCTCCTCATTCACACTTCTGATATAGGGTGGTTTTGACACTGCTGCAAATAATTTTTTGGTATCTAGATAAGATGAAATTTTGTTGGAGGTACATAGTTTTACTTTATGGGGTGTGCTTCAGGAGTTCACAGTCAAGTTATCACTTGCTATACCAGCAGAGAGAAAACTTTCAAGATTGCTTATACCTCAGGCAGTGAGTCTCACCCATTGTTTTAACAGGGTAAAAGGTAGTACTGAGATATGAGACATATGAGCCCTATGAAAAGAAACACTGAAAAAATGTAGTGACATTTAAGTTAGTTACTGCACGAGGAAAATTAAAATTAAAATGCCTCGAAAACGTATAGCCCTTCTCAACTTTGACAACAATCCCAAAATTTACATGACATTACCTAAAAGGAATTATGGACCTGTAAGTTTTTCCAAATCCAAAGAATAAAATGTACATTTGATCAACCATAAAGAAGGAAGACTGATATATTTCTACCTCTGCATAGTATATAGTTTAAAAATATTGCCAAATGAGTAAACTAGACATACAAAAAAAGTAATATTATGGTACATTAGGCAGATAATTTTTTTTAATTTTTGCAATTGTTGTGGCATTTATGATTTTCTAATTGGTAATATTTGCTATTTTACCTCTTATTTGAAATGAATAGTTTAATTCTTAATTTTATATTCTTTTCCTTAAAGTAGGCTCTGCAAATAGTATACGGCTCAGTACCTACAAAATGTGAAATTGCCTTTAAATATTAGTTGTATTACTACTATTATTATTTCAATGTTTCTCCAGAGAACTTCTATATTTGATAAGGACTTTCTACAAACAGTGTTTTACTCAAGACAGTAACTAGTGCAAGGAATTTTAGGTTTAATAATAAATTGATAAGTGATTTGTTTTCCTAATGAAAACAAATAGGAAAGAGGAAGTATATGTTTCTCATGAATTAAGCAATCTTCTTTGAGTCTTCCATGATCTGAATGACCTCTCTCATTAACGTAATAACCATAACAAATCTCTGGAACCCCTTTGGTTTGAAAAAGGCAGCCTTTTACCTAATAAATTCAGGTAGAAGAGATCACCCCGGGGATAAAGTGGGGGAATTTATTAGGGGCATGGGAGATTCTCAAATTAAAAAGATTTCAAATTAAATTTTAAATAAGATTTTAAATCAAAAGCCTCACTATGGTCAGGATGTGCTAAGTTACATTATAATAGCAATCAAACTTTGATACCTTGACAGCTGAACAAAAAAACATGTGTTCCTTGCCCATGCAAACTCTGAGGGGTGTCTGGTGACACTACAGGCTTCCCTCCTACGAAAAACTGTTGGAACTCAGGGTGTTTCCTCTGTGGCTCCGCAATTTCTACATGCAGTCTTGGGAAATATCCAGCAGGGGAGGGGCAAGAGATATTTCATTTAAGATGTGAAAACATACACAAGAGGCATTTCACCCAAAGATATCAAAGTACTGGAACTAGGGGTGCCTGGGTGGCTCAGCAGTTGAGCATCCACCTTTGGCTCAAGGTATGATCCCCTCTGCCTCTTTCTATCTCTCGTGTATAAATAAATTAAATCTTTAAAAAAATACTGGAACTAAAATGCACAAACATTTTATCTGTTCAAAATACTATATGTAATAATCATCTTTCATCCCTTCATCCCACTCCTGACCTTCCACCTCTACCTCCCAGCTAACACTCATGAGAGAGTTAAGACTCAGGTAAGGAATGAGCTGAGGTCTAATAATGGGGGTATTTTAGAGAAAGATACAATTGGGGTCTTTCGCCTGCTTCACTTAATTCTTTAAAGAGTGGAAAATGTAATGAGTTTGCTTTATATAAATCAAAGTGCCACAGACTTCAAAATAGCCATGTCAAATTGTCATATATGAATGAAAATAAAAGTTATTTATTTGGGACTTATTGTATAAAGTTGATTATAGCTACTCCACCCCCATGACTTCTCATGGAACATGAGAAGGTGGAGCATGACTTCTCACTCCTTAATTCTAGGTTGCACGGATAATTACCTTCTTCCAAAAGAGACAGTATGAGAAGTGGGGGCATGAGGTGGGGGAGTGATGTTATAGTGGGGGAAACTTGACAAACAGTCTCATTCAGGATATCAAGCTGAACAACACCAGTGATATATTCTGTTGACAGTATGTACCCTTAATATGCAGTGATGAAAACGGCACTTCTTTCCAACAACACATAACCAGAGTCTAATTATGAGAAAAGTATCAGACAAATCCTAACTTAGGGACATTCTGACCAGTACATCTCAAACTGTCAAGGTCATCAAAAACAAGCAAAGTCTAAGAAACTGGCACAACCAGGGGGGCCTAAGAAGACAAGAGAATTAAGTTTATTTTGGCATACATGCCAAGATCCTAGAATAGGAAGAGGACATTAAGTTAAAAACTAAGTAAATCTAAGTATAGACTTTCGCTAATAATAGTGTATTGGTACATCAACTGTAACAAATGTACCATGCTAATATAAGATGTTAATAATAGAGAAAACAATGTAAGATACACGGGAACTCTCTGTTATTACCTGTGCAAGTTTTCTGTAAATCTAAAATTGTTCTTATAGAGTTTATTTATTAAAAAAAGAAAAATATCTTCCAAACAAAATGTAAAGAAAATCACTCTCTATTCATGATTTGCAGATCTTCAATAAACTATTAATATGATGTCTGTCAAATTATTTCTTTGTTCAGCTGAATTCTTTAGAATTGTAAACCAGTTACATTAAAATGGTACTCAATAGTTCATAAAATGTGCCTACATGTGAAAATTAAACTCTGCTATGATACTTACTGTTAGAAAAGTCAGAGCTGATGATCCTATAATTAGTAACAAATAATTATAGATAGAGATAGATAAATGGATGGATGATGTATAGACAGAAGATAGATCAACAGAGAACAATGAAGCTTAAAATAATAAATATGTCATTCCATTTCTTTAAAACTATAACTTTCTTAAAAAGTTAACAACTGATATCAGATTTTCAAGAAGGAAACTTCAAAATATATTCCATAATGAGTGACGGAAATGAGCTTAAGGAAAAAGCCTAGAGAGAAATCAACTAACTAATCGAACGTGTTAACAAACACCAAATTTTTCATAAAGGGGAAAGGAACAAAATTTTAATAAATTTGTGAGGATATTATAGTAGCTTTTAAAGGTTTTGTTATTTTACCACCCTATTTTTGTTATGCTATTTTGCCCAAACTTTTATTATAAACCCCTACTAACTTAGAAGAAATCTCATGATACACGGGTCAAAACTAAAACTCTACAATTTACTTTATTGAAGGTGCCAATTATGCCTCAAATAGACATTGTAATTCTCTCACTAGAAGTGAAAAATGAAAGATCTTCTTTGGATTGATAATAAATTAGGTTAATTAAAGCTATACTTGATGTTACAGCTATAATATGACACAGGCTTCGAAATAAAATAAAAAGTATATGTCTAATGTATTATTGTTTCTTTTCAATGTATTGAAGCTTTTCTTAATCCAAAAATATCACCTTTGTTAAACACAATTTCAGCACTAATTTGGGACTTATCTTCAGAATCTTTCTCTGATTTGAGTATTTTTAGTTTCATAGAATTTTCCCCATGAGTAGTAACATTTAATTTTTTAAACTGTCAAAATATCCTTCAAAATAAAGCTTTGCAGCTAATTTGCAAATTTAAATAAATAATATAATTGACAAAAAATATGAAAATGTGTGTACGTGTCTATGTGTGTGTGTTAGATTAACTTCAAAAGAAAGGGACACCTGGGTGGCTCAGAGGTTGGGAGCCTGCCTTCGGCTCAGGTCATGATCCCGGGATCCGGGATCGAGTCCCATATCAGGCTCCCTGCAAGGAGCCTACCTCTCTTTCTCAGTCTGTGTCTCTCATGAATAAATAAATAAGTAAGTAAATAAATAAATCTTTTTTTAAAAAAGGGTTCTGATTATCTCATTCAATTACTTCATAAATGAAGAGAGGGAATTTCTTCCCAAGATAACATCTTTAAAATAAATCTGTCAATTTTGTCATGTCTATTATTAGCCACCACTTTTTATGTGCTACTCACATAGATGTAGTGTTCTTGAAACACTCAGCCAAATTGATATATTGAGGTTCTGAAGACGTATAGAAGTTTCATATTCTGATAATTTCTAGATTCCTGGTCATTTGTAAATTGATTGTGGTAAATTAAGCTGGCCACAGTTTTAGACATATTCTACTTGACTACATTTGTATTGAACCAAGCAAAGAAATATTGATGAACCTTTAGGAAGTCATGAAAAGATAAAAATGAAAAGACTATAATGACAGATTTATAGGCAGACTCTTAGATGAAAGATAATGAAGATAGATATTTTGTTATAATTTAAGAAATACATTACATGAAATAAAGAGAATCATTTCAAAAACAAAATACTAAGCTATCTTTAGATTATTTTTTTTAAGTGGAGTTTACTTATCAGGAAACAACATAATTGTTCAATCAAGAACAGGTAAATTGTACACACTCTCTCACTCAGATATTCATCTATTCTCAGCCAAAGGAACATGCCTGATGCAGTAAGGAGCCGTCACCAGTAAGGAACATTGCTGGTGTCCCAGAACAATCCCAGTTTCAACTAGGCCATTGATTACATACATTCTTGAGATGATTAGTAACACTTGGTTCTGGGTAGGATCTCTGATTTGTGTAAATCTTGTTTGTCAATCCAATTCAGTGTATTAGCTCAAGTTGAAAAAGAAACAAACCAAAGAGACAAAAAAAAAAAAAAGAAGATTGAAGCCAGAGGAGATAAAAAGATATTTAAAATTACAGAAAATAGTGCAAGGGACATCTGGAAAATGGTTTAATACAATGATGCAAAAGGGAGGAGACATAATGAAGTAATTAAATATTTGAAGAAATAACAGTTGATCATATTTCAAAATTGACAAAATATAACAAGCTACACATACAGGAAGTTCTATGAACACTAATCTCAACAAAACAAAGAAAATCATACCTATAATGCTTGAAAAACAAAAATATAAAAAGCTAGAGAAAATGAACACATTGCCTTCAAAGTGGCGATGGTAATAATAACAGCTAAAGTTCTTATAGAAATCAAGATATCAAAATGACATTTTTTATGTGTGAAAATAAAATAACTGCCATTGAGATTCCTATATTTACTAAAAAATATCCTTACAACAATGAAAGCCAAACTTATCATAGACAAATAAGTGAAAAAACTATGTCAACAACAGACCACATTGTAAGTCATAGGAGTTCTTCAGGTAGAAGAAATATATTCTCAGATAAAAAATAAATTTGAAAAGAACCAAAAATAATAAATTAATTAATATTTAAAGCACAAAAATGACATCCCTTACATACATATGTGATTAAAACATATGGCAGTAATAATATAAATATTGAGGAATATGTTTATATTTATTTAGAAGGGAATTTATGCATTTACATGTTCCAAGATCCTTGAATTTACCAGGAAGTAAGGAAAATACTACATATATATCAGACTCTAATTAGATAAGCTTTATACTGTAATTTTCTACTGGCATAAAGTATAAATAAAATAGTGTAACATAAAGTAAATTAAAAATGTTTATAGTAAGCAAAATAGATAATGTACAAGTTGAATTAAACCCCAAAATGTTAGAAATTACGTTATATTTAAATGATCTAAATACTATAATAAATATAAATAAATAAATAAATACTATAATAAAAAGATAAATGTTGCCATATTATTTTTTTAAATGTACCAGTTTTTGTTGAAGGCGAACACCTCAATATAAGGACACAGAAATATCGAAGTTAAAATATCAAAAAAATAAATAAAGGTTACTAACTAAAACAATAACAAAAAACTTTTATAGTTATTCTAATATCAGACAAAGCTTTAAGGAGCAAAATTACAGATACAAAAAGATCCAAAAAAATCCACCAAAAAAAGACAACTAAATTTATATTCACCTAATATCATAATCACAAAATATATGAATATACATGCACAATGTGCATGTTTGTACACTAAGCTGATTCTAAAATGAATATAGAAATGCAAAGAAACAATAAATAATATCCAATATAATGTCAAAGTAGAACAGATTTTGATAACAAAATTTATAAAATTTATTACTAAACTACAGAATTAATACAGTAAGGATCTGCATCAAGTATAGACAAATAAGCCAATAAGTCAAGAACAGATAAATATATGTGCATGAATGGATTAAAAAAAGGATGGCAATACAAAGTAAAAAAGACTAGTTGTCAATAAAATGTGCTAACTCAATTGGATCTCCTTAAGGGGAAAAAAGGAATCTTGATCCATACGTTTTGTATAACACATACAAAAATAGATTCTGGGTCGGTTGTGAATATATGTATGGGAAAATTAAAATACTGAAGCTTCTGGCGGCCCTGGTGGCTCAGCGGTTTAGCGCCGCCTGCAGCCTGGGGTGTGATCCTGGAGACTCTGGATCGAGTCCCACGGCAGGCTTCCTGTATGGAGTCTCCTCTGCCTGTGTCTCTGCTCCTCTCTCTGTCTCTATGAATAAATAAAATCTTAAAAATAAAATAAAATAAAATAAAATACTAAAGCTTCTAGAAAGTAACATAAGATAGACAATATTTTTTATGATTTTGAAGAAGACAGAGTTTCTAAAAATGGGATGAAAAGTACAAACCTTAAAAGAAAAAACCAAGAATGCAGAGCAACTAGACTATTCATCTACCAATGATGGAAATATAAATCAGCATGCCCACCATGGCATACTGTTGGGTTACGTCTCAAAAAAGCAGTAAATGCATATATCCTTTGACTTGTAATACCACTCATGGTATATACACACAAAAGGAATGTATTCAAATATGCCCTAAAACCAGTACATGACGAAGCATCTGGGTGGCGAAGTCAGTTAAGTGACAGACTCTTGGTTTTGCCTCAGGTCATGATCTCAGTGTTATGAGATGGAGCCGCCTGCATAGGGGGTTCAGTGTGGAATCTGTTTGAGACTCTATCCATCTCCTTCTGCCCCTGAGTGCCCACCCCCCAAATAAATAAATAAATAAAATCTTTTAAAAAATAAATAAAACCAGGTACATGTTAATTCATAGGGACATATTCAAAAGAGCATGAAGAACAAAAAGTGTTGTGGGAAACTAATCACAAAAATGGCCCCAAATCTCTTTTTAAGAAAAACAGATGGTTAAACTGTTGTATATTGATGGGGCACCTGGGTGGGTCAGTCCATTAAGCATCTACCTTGGCTCAGGTCATGATCCCAGGGTCCTGGGGTTGAGCCCCAAGGAGGGCTCACTGCTCTGTGGGGGGCCTGGTTATCCCTCTCTTCTTGGCTGATGCTCTCACTCTCTGTCTCTCTCTCAAATAAATAAGTAAAATCTTTAAAAACAAAAAACAAAAACTGTTGTACATTGATACATGAAATAACATGTATGGCTAAAATAAATGGAGAAAAATTAAGATGGGTTTGATAAAAATAATACTGAGTAAAAAGAGCAGATGTAGAATGATAAAGAATATATTAGTATATAGTTTTAGGTATGCAATATATGTCTTATATATATAATTTGCTATGTATAGAAGATATAAAAACATGGTTGGGCATGATAATTCAGAATAATATAGAAAAGGAAGAAATGGAATATGAGGAAGTTCAAAGGATGACAGAACATTCTATTTTTTTCAATTTCTTAGAAGATTTTAATGTATTTAATAATTAGCAAACAGTGGAAATAATAAATAAGACGTAGTAAAACTGGGAAATGGAAATGCGTTTTTTTTTCTATATTATTCTCCATGACTACAGGAGACATTAGTTAGGAAGTTAGCTTAAGAAACATCAGGGTCATAGACCTGGAGCCATCCCAGTGTCAAGAGCCCTCAACATTTACCTTCTGTGCACCTGCCCCTGACCAGCTACAGAAAATAGTCTCCATTCCAGAAAATCACTCCCCATATGTACTGGTTTACTTTGTAATCTTGAAAGCAGGCATTAGTGTTGATGTCTTTCGTGATGTTTCCCATCTATTCCAAGAGCACCTGACACAGAGGTGACACTGGAATATTGTTGCACAAAGAATGATTATACAGATAGTGGGTTCCTATCCATACTCTCCCCCCAAATGTATTTTTCCCTCATCTTAGCCAATTTCCTTATTTTCCATAACTAAATATCCAAATCTACCCACTTCTGTTTCCATCTTTTCCTTCTTTCCTTCTGTTTTCATACAAATATTTCTTTCAAAGTTCAATCAACTCATGTGACCTATAGATCCTATTTCCTCATGGTTTATTGTGGACTTTACCTAATTTTGTTACATTCAAAATCAGAAGTCAGAACTTTCCCATCTTTAACAAATCATTTCCATTACTTTAAAAAAAATGACCCAGTATCTCCAACATATGAAAACAAGGTCCTATAACCTCCTCAAAGTCTACCAGCCACAGCCTCATTCTGTGGTTATTCTTCACGGGTACACTTCTAAGAACCACCACCTCATCCCCTTTCTTAACTGCATTCACATTTTAACCACCCAAATCTGATTTCCTACTTAACACTTGAAACTGTTCTTTTCCTATTCAGCAATGTCCAAACGGTTGTCACATTCAAATACTATCTCCCTGTATTCTTATTTAGAATCACTATGTCATTTGATAAAGTTCGTTATTCTCGTTTATATTCCACAAGTTCATTGATATTCCTCTTCTTGATTCCCTACTTCTCTCACTGAACCTTATCATAAAGCTCTGTGCCAACGTCTTCCAAATCATTACCTATTCCGGTTTTCTTCTTTAAGTTACAAAAGCTTATATCCATCTGGCTTAGTTTGACCTCTTCACTAGGAGAGAACACTTTCAAACGTAAACTGTTCAAAATTAAATCGTTTCATTCACAATAGCTCCAAACATCTCTTCCCATAGGAATTCCCAGATTCACTCCTAGACATCCCAGATAGTCAGTCTTCACTTCTCAGGAAGTGAGACTTCCTAATTACTTAAAGTCGGAAACCTGGGAATCATTCTTGACTCTTCCCTTTTGTTTACTCTTCTTATATCTACTAGCATTTTTTCACAATCTTATTTCATTAATTTATCTGCTATCACCCTACTTTACATTTCATCACCAGTTCTTTCAAGTTAATGTCATCCACTGTCTTTCCAGGCTTATTCTTTCAGCCCTTGCCTGGCTTTCTCGCCTTCACACCTTTCCTTTTTCATTGCCTTCTCCAAAAACAAGAGTGATCTTTAAAGTCCTAATTAAGAAAATATCATATACCTGCTGAAATGATATTCCAGTATTCCTAGGATGAACTATAATTTTTAAAATGGGCTCAAAGAGCTATATAATCTTCTGCAAATGATCTTTTCAGTCTCATCTTAAATATGAGATTGCCGATATTTAGGTACACCATTTTCCTTTCAGTTCTTCTAATACAAAGAAGTCTTTCCCAATTCTTACCCATTGCACATGCTAGTTCTGCTCTCAGGAATATTGATATCCTTATTCCTCAGTAGCTGCCTTCTCATCTTTCCATATTTATCTTAAATGTCATCTCTTCAGAAGCTTTTGCTAATTACCCTATAAAAATATAACTTTAATTTGTACACAGGGCATTCAAATATACAAAGGGAGGAAAGTAAAATGAGGGGGTACAAAACATCAGGGATAAAAAGAAAATATTACTTGATATACATTTATCCAAACTTATGATTCCGGGGCTTTGTTCATATTTTACATTACAAGGTAAAGCAGGATTCACATATTCCTTGTTCACAACTATTCGCCAGCATTTGACATAATGGCTAATATATACTACGTATACAGTAAATATTTGTTTCATGAATAAACTATGAAAGGATGAAAAGTGATCAAAGATTAATAAATTAAACATAAACATCTCAGAAAATAAATAATACTTCATATTTCTGCTATGCAGATTAGATAAAAATGTAACATTTTTTATATTATGCAAAATATACGTTCACATGAACACCTAGATACCATATCTTATCTTTATTCAGGGAGTTGTCTTGAGAATTTTGCCTGCATACTAGTCAAAAATAAATACAAATTAACAGTTATTATCCCATCGGTAACTTGTAGGAAAGATGCAGGTATGCATCTAAAGATGCCAAACAGAGCACCAGCCTGAAGCTCGCATTTTTGCAAATACATGCATATGTGTACACATGCATGCCTTCCCCCACACAAACACACACAAATGATAATATGATATATACAAATGACCTGGAAGAGGAGGTAAATAATAAAGTAGCAGCATTCACAATTTGTTGTTGACATACAATTACCTGGGTTAAGCAAAACAAGACAGACTTTTGTATAACACTGGCAAGAACAAACAAAGATGGGTAATTGGTACGGGATGGCAGATTATTCACTGTAGACTCATGCAAGATACTGCACATTTAACTGAACAATGTAAATTATGTGTACATACTAATGGGTTCTAAATTAGCTGTAATTCCCAAAGAGAACATCCAGGTATTATTGTGAACAACTCAATGAAGATGTCAACTCAATGTTTAGTTGTGGGCAAAAAGGCAAGTAAGATGTTAGGTTGGGTTAAGATCACAGAAACTCATCATGAGAAACATTCCGTCAGTAAATAAACCAGTGATCACAGGCTACCGAGGGAAATGCATTTCCTTGAGGTAATGCCATGTCAAATCATCTAAAATTTCCACTTAAAATAATGCTAATGTGTTGGATTTATGTCAGTATTTTTTTATATTTTAGAGAAATAAATAATTGGTTAAGAGGTAGTGCATTGTTTTACAAAACAATGTGATACAATATGCACAGTTCCCTGATGATCTGCTAATGTCAGAAAAAACTTACTATATATGAGATGGGGGTAGATAATAAAGTAAGGAATAATATTCCTAATATTCCGGGGGAGGAAAGAAAGTCAAATGATGAGGACAGTTGTTAAGCAAGATGGGAATTTGATGAGGTTGGTATGAAGCAAGCAAATCCAGTTTACTGTGTTATTTATCTCAAGATATCTTCCTTCATTTTTTTACAATTGTTTACTCGTCTTGTCAATAAAATGTAAGCAAAAAAGTAGTCTGTGAGGCTATGTCTACATAATGCTAAAACAACTGATGGAAAGCTAAAAAATTCCCATAGTTCCTACATTTGCTTTAATTAGAGAAATTATAAAATCATATAGTAATTATTTGCTTCTGGTTCATCTCTTCCACTCTATAGTGAGTTATTCGAAAGCAAGGCAATATTTAATAACATATGTCTAAGCCTCCAGCTTTTGGCATTTGGTGATCAATAAATGTTAACTGGATGAATGAATTAATGAATGTGTTTACTTGCAAATGAATGAATTGTTTCATTTGCATACCACCAACGAAAAACTGTCACTGCTTTCTGAGGTCTGAAATTGTATTTCTCAGTGGGTAAATGAAATAGCTTATAATCAAAAAGCTCTGTTATATAAATATTAAATGCAAAGAATTATGATGACCAAATAAATTATGAAGCTCTATGCTTGTTTTACTTTTTGATCAGTCTATAATTTACTCAAAATATTCAAACTATATGTATTGCACATCTACTCACAAACTTACAGATGCTATGAATTGAGCGTAGAAAACACACATGACCCTGCCATCATGGATCTTAAGAGCAAGCTGGAAAGATTGAACAAATCATTCAAAATGGTATAGTCTTTTCAAAAGATAAATATGGGTTAATATACAAACATACAGCAAGATTTATCCTAGTTAAGGGTGTCAGAGAAAGTTTCTCTTAAACTTAGTAAGATGAAGATCTCAAAGATGTGTATGTGAGATTAGAGAAGTAGGAGGAGGCCAAATGTCATAATCACCTAGGTGAGAAGACTGGTACTTTTGTAGAACTGGAAGTCATATAAGGGAAAAACTTTGAGGACAAATAAACAAGTAGTACTACTAAAGCAGAAAACAGGCGACTTTCTGAACATACACAGACTTGTGGGCCATTTTGAGACTTCTGAACGTGATCTTTAGGACAACAGGACATTGACTATTCTGGTAAAAGGAGTAATATGTTCCAGTTCATGTTTATGAAAAGATTACTCTGGCTATCCTATGTAGGATGGGCTTGGATGGTGTGCCAAGAGTGATACAAATCAGCAGTTACAGAATTCATACAGAATAAAGCAAGAGATTTATGTATAATATAAAGTACACAATAATCACAACAGAATATAGGATGTATCAATTCTCAATGTCAAGTACGTAGTAATTTTAATGAACATACAGGAGCATATAACTAGTAAAATAGGGGATCCCTGGGTGGCTCAGCGATTTGGTGCCTGCCTTCGTCCCAGGGCTTGGCCCTAGAGTCTCAGGATAGAGTCCCACGTCCGGCTCCCTGCATGGAACCTGCTTCTCCCTCTGCCTGTGTCTTTGCCATCTCTCTCTCTCTCTCAATGAATAAATAAATAAAATCTTTAAAAAAATTAATAAAATAGTCTTCTGACATGATGACAGGATAAAGAAGCACCTAAATATTACCATTCTTTACATACCCAATATGGAGTTCTGCTATTTACCGCCTGATTATCATTTTTGCTCCTCTGTGAAGTTACCATAATACTGACTCATCTGTTGCTTTAAACCACCAGTCAGTTCAGACATCAGAGTACTGAAATTAGTGAACTTTTAGTAACTGAAAATCCTACTTAACTGAATTAGTGAATTTTTTCACTAATTTGTCTAATGAAATTGGTAAAAATTTGTTTAAATAAATTGTTAAAAATCAATTAGGTGTGTTGGTCTTTTTTTTAATGCTTAGTTTTTTTTTTTCATTTTGACAAAGACTTAAAATGGCTGTGCTATTATTCAATAGGAAGTAAAAATGAACATGTGAAATGTGTCCCTAGTCTTGGACACATGAACCAGAAAACACTGGGGCACCAGCAAGCCCAGTTTTCTCTTCATGTTGCATCTGATTCTAGCATTCTTCCACACACTGATATTTTCTACCATTTCAATACTATCAATTATGGTAATGGCTACCAGGAATGTAAATTTATAGTAAGACATATCATTTGCTTTCAATTATAGATCTGATAACAAATTTGCTTCATAGATAGAGGGAAGCATATTACTTTCTGAAAAGTAAGCATTGCCCTGTTCCCTTATGAATAAAAATATGCTGTAGTAGTAGGCTGCCAAGAGTTACACTATATTTCCTTAGGATTAGAGGCAACGTTTCATTTTTGATAATGTACTTGGAAAGATAAAATGCATCAGAAAACTCTATTCACTAAATTTATCATTCACACGGTTGGCCTATCATATAGTTAGTCATATAATTCATAGACTGATTAAGTGCAAAGTGAATGAATCATATAACTAAATATTTTCAAGGCAGTGCATGAACGATAGAGTTAATCAATAATGTACCCAAACTTACTTTACTCATTATTAGCACAGTATTCTTTATTTTGGCAAATGGTAGAAAATCTATATTTGAAGGTCATTTAGAATCAGAGGCCCAAGGCCAATCCTAGGCATAACTGCGGAGAATCACGTATTTCCTAACAAATCTCCAGCCTTTCCAGATTTTTTTAAAATCTTTTATCCCTTTTACTCTAACACTTAAATTTTTAGGACATGATTTTAAGAAACCAAGGGGACTTGACTTTATTTCAGAAAAACACATGCTTTTCTCTTCCTTTTATACAATTAATGATGGAAATGCTTTCTGAAATGCATTAATTTCAAATTTTACTGAAGATTCATCACGAAGGGCACCCACTAAAACTGAAGAGTAATTAAAAAACAATGAAAGGTAAAGAAATTGTGAGGAAACCAACATCAATATTGTCTTGCTCACAACCCTTCTAGCACTATTAAGACTTAGTAGTCTTCTTCATTAATACCATTCTGTCTGGATTGCTTTGTCTGCCATTTAAATCAAAAGTCCTCTGAGATATGAAAACTATCTTATTCTGCCTATTAAAAAATACCAACTGTGCTGCCAGTTATTCTAAATAAATAATCATGAATGTCTGTAGGAGACAGGATCATCTAGTACTGCCATGCTTTTAAGGAGGAAAAAAAAAACTCAGACATTTATTTCAAACCATATCTATTTACTCATTGACATTTGGCCAATTTCCATATTTCTAGAACAAGAGGTAATTTATATCTTAAACCTAAATAGAACAGGAAACAAATTGGAACCAAGCAAAAACAAATTTAAAAAATGACCCCTGTTCTTTCCATGTTTAGAAAACAGTCATATTCAAGAAACTCACTGCAAAAGAGAGAATCACCTTCTAGGTTTCCTCATAGATATGATCCAAGGAGGAAAAGCCATCCCATAGCTGGAAATTCACCCAGCAACCATCACAGCTCAGCAATGTTAGTGAGTTTGCATTTATTCCAACCTCCAACACTCCAAATCTACTAAGCTTCATTGCTTTGACTGTTGAATGACTGCATTGCCAGACCTACAACAACCATCTTTGACCAAACCAAAAGCATGACCTTCACAAACTACCAGTCTTAATTATGACATATTATATTATCTTTGAGGCCGTAAGTAAGGTCAATCATAGACAAAATTGTGACATAGGTAAACTTTGACTTGATGTCTTACCAAGATCCTTGTTATCACTTCTGGATTTCTTAAAAACCCTCCATAATGGAGGCCATATTGGTGTGCTCTTTCTTGTAGAGTTAAAAGAGATCATTTGACATAATTGATACTATTCAATAATAATCACCTGCATATCCTGATGTTTATATCCTGATGTTAAATATGACAAAATACTCAAATACACCATTATTAATGGTTACAATACTGACACCATAATATTGGTTATTCCTATACTTATATAATTTAATTTTAATAGATATTCCATAATATATCTTTTGCAATATAAATAGTAGTGTGATAAACATCTTTGAGAACTTGGCTTATTCCTTACAGTCTGCAAGTTAGAGTTATGGAATTAAAAGAATGAATATATTTGAACTTATTTCCAAAACTTGTGCACTTAGGAATGTCATATATGAGAAACAAATTTTACTTGCTAAACAGTATTACATTCCCACAAATGAAAATTATTACCATGTCTTAGCCTAAATGAAAACACAAATCATAAGAATTGTTGGTATGCTTGCGGATCAATGAACAACTATCTTGATGGAAATTCAACACATTTCATAGTTATGTTAACTACATGCCCAAAAATGTTGAGCTCATCAACTAGAAGTCTCTGGTTACTGTGTATTAGTAGGCCAGAGAACAAAAAAAATATGTGGTATGATGCCACTTTAAATGTAATTTAAATTTAAAGTTGTAAATTCCCCAAATATGAAAATATTCCTCAAACTATATTATCAATTTGGCATTTCTGGCATTGAGGAATTTATAAAAGTACTGGTGCTTATCTATCCCCATTCAGAAATTTTCATTTAATTACTCTGAAATGGACGCATACATAAATTTGTTTTTGATTTTTGTTTTTGTTTTTTTCCCCCAGAGGGATTCATGTGATTATACCTAGCAGTCACAGTTGAACATTACTGTTTTAGATAAAGAAAGTAGTGTGGGATGGGGAGGAGGGAGTGATGCACATAAATCTATGTGTAAAAGTAAAGGTTAAAGAAATAAGGACATGTGACTGATAACATAGGGACTGAGGTTTCAGGGATCTCATACACAATTCCTGGAGAGAGCTCTAATTGATTTATCTAAAACAAGTTATAATGGAACTGGAAAACTTCCAAAGAAAGGAAACAAAACTGATAATAGGAGTTCTGAGGACTATATGTGGGTAATAGATAGTGTTTGATTTCCAGGACTGGTTGCAATATTTTTGTCTTGTTAGTGGTGGCTATAGTTACTGGAGAATACAAGATTATATTCCCTGCTAAAAATCACTCTCATGTATTCCACAAATCTAAAAGTTGTCTTGGTTTATAAGGAAATGCTTGATCATAAAAGTATTACATAAGATCAGTCAATCATTAGTTTAATCAAAATGACAGAAATAAAGCAAAAGATATAATAATAGAGATGACCAGAAAGTTCAGTTCAATTCTTAGTAAATGGCACAGGAATTTTGTACAGTCAGAAATCATTCTGAATATGGACAATGGTAATTCGAAGATCACGGAAAAAGAAAAGTAGAAGGCTGCTGTTGAAACTCTCCGCCTTCAGGAGTTTTGCTGAAGGTTCCTGGCAATCTTCACTTTAAATTAAGAGATTGAAAGGTGATAAAACTCAGCATCAAATGATTTAGTCAGTACACTCTATGTAGGTAAGCCCAGTGTCTATGATTCACGTTGGTGTTTACTCTTTCAGGTGTACAAGGGAAGGGGTCTGGACTATGTTCACCTCCCTCTTTAAGGAGTACAATATCAAAGTACTAGGGGACTAGGTACACAAGGCACAATATCAAGGGTAAATGGTACCGAGAAAAGCTCGTGTAATTTTCTGCTAGGGTTACTTTTTACTAATAGAAATATCAAAAAGTTAATACTATATCCCTCCAGAGCTTACTATATTAATAAAAATAAACGTCTCTGCAAGTCCAAGCTTGTATGGAATCAGTGTGCATATATACATGTCATTTATGTGAAGAGGATGGATGATGTGGTCAATAGGAGTCAATGGAAAAGAGCCAAAAGAATCAAATAACTCAATTTCAGCAATGCTCTATTTAAGATCATTTGAAATATAAGTAGCTGTGGAAAATGCATTTATGATCATCATTGTTTATTCAATACAACTTGCACTTGAAAATTAGGCCTAATGAACCCAATATATGTAAATTAGAAACATGAATTTCTACTCCCTATTTTTTCTGTTAAAAAAAGTTATTCAGCCATGTGTAGTAAAGCACAAGGCCTAATAGTATCTCACTCTTGATTCTGTGTAATGTTATGACTGAAGTGTACATTGTGTGTGTACAATGACCCACATGAGCCAGTCTTTCCCTTCGTATTCTCTGAACTGACTCAGATGAGCAAGAGCTGCTAAATTATACATCATAGATGACCTGTCTCCTATGCAAGATGCCCAGAATCAAAATATACAGCATCTTAAGTCAATGACTATTTTTGTTCTACTTTACTAATGTCCTATAAAGGGCAGGAAAAATATTTCAAGTCCATAGTGTGAATGGATGACACCATCAAAGCAAAGTGGAGAATGATACGCAAGGAGAATTTCTGTTGTAAGAGCATCCAATTCATGTTCAGCATAACTGGCCTGATTTATTCAAATGATG
This sequence comes from Canis lupus familiaris, assembly GCF_011100685.1. Taxonomy (NCBI): domain Eukaryota; kingdom Metazoa; phylum Chordata; class Mammalia; order Carnivora; family Canidae; genus Canis; species Canis lupus. The sequence goes on from NC_049243.1 coordinate 25,751,881, forward strand.
TTGCTTGTATTTCACTTTATCCTTTGTTAGGTTTAAGATATTATTTTTGTTTGTAAATAATCACAATTTATTGTGTGCTGTTGGAGACATGTCTTTTACTTTACCATGGGTAATTTTATGATCATTTATGAGACTACATTGGAGAATATTTTAGAAATATTATATTAATGACATTAATGGTCTTAGTTCTTATTCACCATTAAGATATTAGAATGAATAAAAAAAGATATTAGAATGAACTGTTGCTACTTATTGATACTCTAAACCAGGCATTTGGCAAACTTTTCTGTAAAAGATCAGATTATTAGATTTGGGAGCTAAATAATCTCTGTAGCAACTACCCAGTTCTGCCACAGTAGCATGAAAGCCACCAGAAATAATGCATAAGTGAGTGTGTGCTTCAAAAACAACTCTTGCTCCCAAAAACAGTAGTGACCTGGATTTGACCCAAGAGCTGTAATTTACCATCTCCATGTTAGGGCAACTATTCTCTAAGACGTGACCCTGTTACCCAAGGCTACTTCAGTTTGGTGGTTCCTCCTTTCAAATGACACTGCCAATGAGAACATGTTTGCTATCGTTGAGGAACAGATGGCTGGAGGATCATACACCAACCCTTATATGCTTTGGCCAGGAAGAGTCACATGTCCCTTCTGCCTACAGCCTATTGACCAGAACTAATCACATGGTCTTACATAACTGTTAAGGGCTGGGAAATCTGAGAACAGATGGAATGAGCATGCTGTCTCTGCCACACCCAAGAATTACAGACAGTGATTAGCAGAGAGAAAAGTATAGTTATTAATGATATATAAGTTTTTTGTTTTTTTTTTTGATATATAAGTTTTTAATAAAAATCATAGTTGGCCAAATAATTTTTAAGAAATGGGTATTATATAATTTTTGTATTATGCTTTCAATAATATTAACTGTGTATTAAGTCTTGCAGTGCTAAAGAATAGTTGAAAAAAAAAAAAGAGTACACAAATAAGAAAGAGACTTTTTTTTTTTTAAGGAGGCTTTACACCCAGCATGAAGCTCAGTGCAGAGCTTGAACTCAGGACCCTGAAATTAAGACCTGAGCTGAGATCAAGAGTCAGCTGCTTAACTGACTGAGACATCCAGGTGCCCCAGAAAGAGACTTTTTTTTTTTAAATTTGCAACTAGAAAAAGCATTATTTGGAATGTATATTGAAGGAGAGTAGTATTTGTAGAAACATTATTTTGACAAAAACTTAATATCTAAAAGTTGAAAAAAAGATTAAATGCAGACCAAAGAACTGTGATTATTAACACCCATGTACAAAGTAGTGGTCATGCTGAGCACCCCACCACAGGCTGCTGAGAGAAAAAGAACAGTGTGAGACATACTGAAGAAGGGATCAACACAATGAAGAGATGCATCCAAAGCACACCAAGGACAAAGAAAGCCTCTCTACATAGCTAAAATGGTTTTGATTTATTCTTTAAAGATAAAGAATTTTAAGTGAATATCTAAACTGATATATATATGACATATATGATATGTGTCATATTATGTATAGTGTGTGTGCTACATTATCTATCCCTGTTTATATACTTTTTTAGTAAGATATATAGATGACATAGCTATAGGCTATGTGTGTGTGTGTGTGTGTGTGTGTGTATACACACACACAAAGTGCCATTTACTACAGTGCTATAATGTACTTTCCAAATCTTAAACATTAAAAGATAGCACCATTAGAAGTTTATTTTATATAATCCATATATCTCTTAAGACATTTTCATTTTTAGAGCCAACAACAGAGCCATAACTATCTTCCTTTCAATATTTTGAAATATACTTTCATACAGTCCTGGGCACATGTCTGGTGACCCAGCCTTCATTTCTTTGGTTTCAATACACTCAAAAATGATATGGTTACTTATTCCCAAAGATCATTCTGCCTCCACTACCAATTTTCTTTACTCATCATAATAGTGTCCAGAGTTGCAATTCCCCATATTGATTTCTCTACATTTTTCATGATGAAATATTTAATAAGGCAAGTCAAGAATTTATCAGATGTTCTGTTTTTAGCAGAATAAAGCTTCTAACAGGTGAAGTTCTCCATCATTACTAACATTGATACTGTTCCCATTTTATGACATACATTATGAAAGCATTTTGAATACTGTTTGGTCTAGAAACTGTAGAATTATTTCTGCTTCTCTCATCATTTATTCTCCCCCAAAAGGTTTCAACTGCAATTCCACTTTTCTCTTTGTGAATTTTTATTCAAGAATCTATCTTTCTGACCTATAGTCAGTAGTAGGGAAAAAAAACATCAGCTTTGGAATCAGATAGGCCCAGGTCCACATTGGAGGTAGCTTTTGACAAGGTGCATGAACTCTCTGAATCAGTATTCTTTATCTAAAATTGAATAAGTTCAATATAAAATCTATACAGATTTACTTGTATATTCACCTCCATTAACTCAGAGTTTTTGCAAACTCTCTTTTTTGAGTTTACCAGTCTATTACTAAGTATGTTTCTTAAGGAAACATTTTAATGCTTTTAAATTTCCTCGTTTCATAAGGTTCTAGCTTTTGTTATTGATTTCTTTGGAGAAGCTGAGATGGTCAAAGTAAAAAAGAGAACAGCCGTAGGTTCAGATTACCAATTATTACAAATCTATTCTCTTCTGGTTTTGGCATAAAAATGAAGACAAGTGTTAAATTCTGTTTGGGGAAGATAAGAAAAGGTGCATGGTCTTAGTTTACAATCTAAGTGAGCAACTCTACTTGCATTTTTAATTTTTTTAGAAAAAATTGTCTACAAATTTTTCAAGTGCATGTCTGCATTATGCAGCAATAATGAAACTATAAAGTTAGAAACACAGAGTTTACCACCTACTCAAATAATGTACTGAATTCTCCTATGTTACCCCCGGAAAATGACTCATGAAACTTCTGCTGAAGACTACTAAAATCAACAGTAATTCAAAGTCAAATAGTCAGCAAATAACTTCTAAATTCCTTTCACAGTAAAGTATTATGTCCTATCTGTTGTTGCATAACTCTCAATAATGCTAAAGGTAGTTATTTGTATATCGCAAGTAAAGTAGGCCTTTTAGTGTTGGCTAATGCAGAGTGGAATGGCCATTAACCATTCATTTTTTGTGATGAAGGGATTGCATTTACACAACTTGCAGGATTTTTATTCACTCATTTGTCAAGTTTACTTTTCTAAGGCTGTCACAATTTTTCTTACTTATCATCATTTGAAAAGTTGCTTGTGGCATAAGTTCATTAAATGTAGTATGTCCAAATGAACTGTTATAGTAGAGACAGATGGAAATTCTATCAAACAAGATTTATGCAAAAATATGGCTCTGTACAAGGCAGAACACTATGGATACTTGGCTATTATGTCTCTGGTTTTTCTCCACAGAAATTACTTTCCAGTGTTTAAAATATTAACTTCTGAGCCTTGGGAAGGCTATAACAAGACTTTATAAAAGAATAAAATATTCTCACTGTATTGGTCTTAAACTGTGAAGGGACTCAGTGACTTTAAGAAATCCTTTTTTTTCCCCCTTTATTGGATTATGCTGATTAAGACCTATAACATACTCCTTTGATGACTTCCATATGGGGTCCTCTGTACCCTCCTGAGTCTTTATTTTTGTTTTTATTTTTTATTCTTGCCTATAGTATACCAGTCAAGTCCACTGCAGATATTATTGTTTCTAGAATTCTTTGGTGAATAGTTTCCCAGTTATTTACAAATTTAATCAGTTCTCCAAAGTAGTATTAGTCAGTCCTGGAATTTGAACATAAAAGGAGACCTCACTGTTTATAATATAGAAAAAAAAAAGGGCACTTTGTTAAGTGAAAACCAATTCTATAAAAAGAGAGCCTAAATGGAACTACAACAAAGAAAAGTCAAAAATGACTAGGTCAGCAAGATTTTGAATAAGCTTGGTGATTTTTTTAAAATCTAATAATTACCTAAGTATTATAGATTTACTAGTGAAAATTATTTTGAAGAGTAGAGGGGGGAGTACTGCAAATTGCAGTAATAAGCAAACCTTAAATTATGATATAGATCAAATATAGTAAATGTTTATTTCTCACTCACTTAAAGTCCAAAATTGGGTTTCAATATTTGCAGCTGCCTCTTTTACACAGTGTTCCAGACACTCAGACTCTTCCCTTCTTATAGTCCTGCCATCTTCAACTACCAAAAGGGGAGAAGAGAATTGCCAGGAGGATTACAAGTGGGCAAGTCTCCAAAGGCTGGGCTGGAGCTGAAAGTGGTTCCTCACTCTGCTGGTACCTATGGCCATAGCTAAGTAGTAAGGCCATAGGTACAAAGATGGCTTGGAAATGTCATCTGGCTTGTGCCCAAGAAAAAAAGGAAGGGATAGGATGGTGGGCCAACAGACTCTGACACAGCAGCAATCAAACACAAAGAAAAACATACAGGTGTACTTTGGGAAGGCACACATCATAGTGTGCGCCAATCACACAAATAAAGAAAACACTCTTCTCAACCTGTTCATCCTTTCTGACTTAAAATGATAGCAACACATGTACAAATTCATGAGATTCTCTAGCATGTTAATTTTAGGGTTACTTATTAACTGAAAAAATAGAGGCATCTTAATTTTTTTCTGCATACAAATAGACTTAAAAATATATTCATTATGTGGACTATTAGGTAGCTACTAAAAGAATGAAGTGAAGGTATATAGTTCTAAATTGATGTCCATGATAAACTAATTAACTGGCAGTGCTTTAAAAAATGTAACTACAGAAAAATTTTGTTGCATATAAAACCAGGGTGAATAAAGGAGAGGGCACTCACATTTGGACAGATATATGATAATCTGATGCTACAGTTAGGGAAAGTGGGAGATGCAGACTTCAATTTACAAACTACTGTATTGTGGGAGCTTATCTTTTCTTTTCTTAAAAAACATCCTACAGAAGCACCTGGATGGCTAAGTGTCTGCCTTCAGCTCAGGTCATGATCCCAGGGTCCTAGGATCAAGTCCCGCATAGGGCTCCTACTCCACAGGGAGCCTGCCCTTCTCTCTCTCTCTCTCTCTCTCTCTCTCTCTCTCTCTCTCTCTCTCTCTCATAAACACAAATCTTTAACAAAAAAAACATTCTAAAAAAAAACATCCTACATTATTTGTGTAATGACAAAAATAAAGAACTATTTGAATATAAAAAAGAATATCCAATACAAGGGAAAAGAAACTGAATTTATTCTCTCGATAATAAAACTTGGGAGTTTCATGTGTGAATTGCCTGACTAGCCTCCCATCTGCAAGACAGCTATTAAGTGTGGGCTTCACATATGTTTCTCAGGTGACATATTGGTATAGGGAGATTTTCTTCTCTCTTAAATCTGGGCCCCACATCACAAAACTTAGACAGCAGCAGAGCTAATTCTTTTCTTGGAACAGTGCTACTTTTCAATGTGGTCTTATGGAAAAACTCCTTAAAATCACATTAAATTTAATTATGCCTATTCAGTATTGAGTGAGTTGAGGCCCTAAGCAGGCTTCAGCCGAACTAATCTGTGTGCTTCTGAAATACTGCTTCCTAGGCACCTGCCCTGGCCCTTTCTGCTGCAAGACTCAAAGTGTAGGGAAAGGAGGGGAACTGAGTGGGAAAAATTAGAGAGGGAGACAAACCAGGAGAGACTCCTAACTCTGGGAAACAAAGGGCTGTGGAAAGGGGATAGGGTAGCTGGGTGACGGACATTGAGGAGGGTACTTGAGGGGATGAGCACTGGGTATTATATGTTGGCAAATTGAATTTAAATTTTTAAATAATTTTTTAATTGAAAAAAAGCGTATGCACTTTCAGCAAAAATATCAGATGATTATTTCTAGAGGCAAATCAGAGAACCTCTGGAACAGACAGAATTTAACAACAAAGGTTTGGAGAGTTAAGGAAAACTAGGCTTGCTAAATTCTCACACCACCACTTAGACACCTCAGTTTTTTTGCTGGAAAAATGGTATAATAGTTTTCTTCTCTTCAAAATTAGGACAATAGTATCTTCTACTTCAGAGGGGTGTTTGAAAAATGAATGAGACAATGCTTCAAAAACCTAGTGTAGTTGCCAAGCAATCTATGCTATGTTAATTTATATCCTTATTTTTGTTTCTGTCGCTACTCTTATGCCTGAGAAGTAGCCTGCATTCACTCTTAGGAGATAAATAGCCTGAGCTGAGGTAGAAATGGGCTCCAGAGCTTCACCTCCTGCATAGAGACCACCATGCCTGCAGCTTCCCCCACTACTTTCAGAGAAAATCTGGACTCTTCTGTTTAATTCCAGAGTTCCATAATTCCATGACCATTTACCAGCATTCTGCGCTAGTCGCTCTATCCGTAGCCCATTTGAATACCTGGTAAACGTCCTATGGGCTAGCAAAGCAGTAGCTTTGTGAAACAAGCAGCAAAGAGCTTTCTTGCAGCTAGGAGTGCTCCACCTTTGATTCACATTGCAGCCACCTTCTACAGTCACCCCCATTCCCTTTCTCAGGGATCAGGGGCACAGGTGGAAGCACTATAGAATTGGTTCTCTCAGACTTCCCCCTTGTCGAGAGAGCGCATGCACACAGGTGTGCACACACAATCTCTCTCTGTATCTCTCTATCTCTTTCTCTCCCCCCATCTTTCTCTCTCTCTCTCTCTCTCTCTTTTTCTCTCTCTCTCTCTCTGTCTCTCTCTCCAGCCTTCCCAGGCTATCCAGAGTGACTCACTCACTATATATCTATTGTGTTATGGGCACAATGAATGATGAGCTGCCTTTTAGATGGTCTGAGCAGTACAGATGATCTCTTGCCATCATTGTAATTGTATTGTAAGTGAACTCAGAAATGAACAGTAACAGCCCCATGGCCTGGTGTTTCGTTTTTGTTTTTTACCATTTATACTAATTTGTGGATTTATGTATTTGGTTGCTCTGGTTCACAGAGGAGAAGCAGAAAAACAAGACAACTGTAGAATCATTTTGATTGCATGTGATGAAAACATTGAAAAGCGACAGATACTCAATATTCAGGTCAGTTGAGATGTTAGTGTGACTGGCATATCAAAATCTAATCTTAATTAAAGCCTTGGAACGATTAAGCAGTATCGAGAAGAAAGTAAAACAAGGGAATAAGCCGTCTTCCTAAGAATCAAATAATTTTTCAAATGCATTTTGTCTAGCTACCTGTACATATAAATGCAAAAAAAATGTAAGGTTGTGGCATATGAGGGTAAGATCTTACATTTCATAAATATGGAGAAACCTGGCATGAGTCCAGAAATGGGGAAGTATTTATTGTGTAGTTTTGTCTTCCTCTTTTATAATTAATTCACAATTAGACATGTAATTATAATTCAGAAACGGGCAAAATACATTCAATGGTTTTAACCATTGATAGATTTGTAAACAAAAGCAGCTGGACTGGAATTTCTTCAAGGAAATATTTACATGCCAACAGTTTATCAAACTGAACGTCTGCTGATAAATCTACACATGGGCATTATGTTAATGATAGTGCAACAATGATTCATCCAGTGCCGCCTACTAGCTTCACAAGGCACCAGATGTAAAAGAATAGAATCCGGGAGCAAAGAGGGGAAAGGTCTCTGTGCTTTTTAATCCTTCAGCACCTTTCAGAGGGAACTGCCATCAATCTGGCTATCACCCCTCATTCCTTAAGCTACTTCATATTACATCATTTCTTAAAGAGGAATTAAAAGAAACCAGGACAAAAGGAGACTAATTCCAAACCACAGGACTTCAGTGATCCAGAATATCAAAAATACAAAATGTAGAAACAAAAACCCTTTGTCTGAAATGCTTAATACACTACGACTTTGTTTGAACATGCTGGCCACGCAAATGACTAAGGAGTATCCTGGTGTAGCAATCTCAACCTTTCAGTGTTCTTCAAATTTTTTTTCATCAAGTGGCTGAGAGGATTGATGCCAAGTGATGTTCCTTCCTGCCATGGGGAAGAGCGAGGATGGGAATGAGAAGTTGCCAGGAGAGGAAAGATGCTTTCAGGAAAATAAGAGGCTGAAGTGATCTCAGTAATACACATAGAAATGGGGCAGCATGATAGAATGGAAACAATAAAAACCCACCTTTATAAAGACACGTGGCTTAAATCTTTCCTTTTCGGGGTCCCAGATATATGTGGCATCTTGGACGATTTTCTCAACTCCCTTGAGCCCCCACATGATCAGCTCTAAAAGACTAATATTCATACCCACGACCAGATTTTTTGAGTCATAGTCAGTCACTGAGCGAGGTATGTTTTGTTTCACCTTCATATCCATCTCTAGCAATACCATTATCTCCAATTAACTGATAAGAAAAGCGAGGCCCCATAAAATTCCCTAATGTGCTCAATTCATAAATCTTAATAAATGACAGAATGATGACTTGAAACTATCCCACACACTTCACACTATTCTGTGCCAAAGGAGTTCATTCTCAGAGGAGAAACCAAAAACCTGGTTACTAGATTCAAAAAACAGTGCCAATTTTGGAATCTGCACGCAACATTCACTTGAATAACTGAGTAAGAAGCTTACTGAAATCGTGTACTTTCATAACTTAGGGAGGAGACTGGTTCCAGACAGAGCTTGAACTAAAAGATGATGGTTGGTTATATACCCCGTGATCAAAAAAAATAGAGGATAACAATGAGTGAAAGACAAAAAAAGCATTTTAAAGTAGGAACTTCTAGAATTAATGAAGAAAACAACCTATTCAGCATATCCAGAAAGAAGGCTTCCAGGAGCAAGTAATAACAATAAAGCCTAAAGCTGGCTCAAGACATAAAGATACTTGTACAAGTAGCAAACAAGACAGATATGACTCAGGAGTTCAGGATATCCTTAGGGCCAATACTTTGTTTCTCCATCTCTGTTCTGGCAAGTTCCTGGTGCGTTCCATTTTTGACCTAATGACTTTTGCCATATGGTTGCAATATGGCTACTATACCTCCAAGAAAGGAAACAAGGGGTGTGAGGCACAATATTTTTTTCTCATGAATATTCACCTTGTTTTAAAATGAGAGCCACAGGAAGCAGATTTTTCCTGTCTCACCAGCCAGAAAACTCTGTAACATGCCTACCTCAGACTAAAGTTTGGCTACAAGGAATGGAATTCCCAAAAAAAAGTTTATTTCCTGGGTATTATAATGGAAGTGGTCAAGAATCTTCTCTTTCACAGGACTAAGGGATTTCTACTCACCACCTATTGAGAGTCACTTTCTATAAACAGAAAATGAGTAGCGAATGGCTGCTTGATAGCTGATGAGCAGATCTGCCACACCTAGTAAATAGCTAATGCAATTATGCACAAAAGATTATTTTAACAAAATAAAAAAATATGTCAATGATGTCTACGAGGTGTATTTCAAGCCCTGAAAGAAATACCAGGCATATTTAATTTCAAAGCTAAAACATTAACCAAAGGGTGGTAATTCTGTATCGTCAGCTTCAAATAAATCAATGACAGTAGTAATTAGAGATGGTGTGAATCCTTCATTTTCTTTGTGAATTGTTCATAGTTGTAATTCAATAGAGAAAAAATAAGAAACAACAATAATAATAACTTTTTATTAGTCATGCTAAAGTAGCAAACCAGTGGCATGGATAATTGAAAATAGTGGATTATATGCATAATGATTAACTACTTAGGTTATTTGCCTTACCAGAGATCATTTTACATTCCCAAAGCATATTATCACATATTTATTTGAGGAAGTAATCACTAAGCATCTTGGGTGGAAAGTTCTATAAATCTAGGTCAGGAAATTTTCCACAGTTAAAATATAATGACAATATAAAATTCACTATAAAGATAAAGGTGAATTTTTATTATCAAAAAGTGTCTTTGCTGAACAATGTTAACGAATGCAGTTTTGGAACGATAGTAGAGAATTTTCCGGAAGCTCAAAAAAATTGGGAATATATAACCCCACCTGTTATCTGATTTAAATTTAGAAAGGCATTTTCTTGGTCTAGCTTCCTAAGGGTTCAGGCTACTCTTTCTAAACTATGCTTTGTTATAACGTTTGAGGAGCTTGGTACATTTTTGAATAGGCTCCTGAGTGCATAGATTTTAAGTGAAAAGTATAGTATTAGGTGTGTTAAAGTATTAGGTGTGCTAATACTGAGTGCATCATTGCTGTCACTGTCATTTTACTTTATGTGCCTTCTCTTAAGAGGCAGGTACAATATGCCTAACAGTTGTGGTGGTGGCATTTGATATCTAGTTGAGATCCTCTACTAGATTATACCTTGGTCTTCGGCTTTTTTTTTTTTTTTTTTTCTTATGGTAGGTGTCGCTCTTATTTCCTAGTCCAGGTCATACTGCCTGTATTATAGGGCATATTCTGTTGGTCTGAAACCATCTTTTCAGCTAGTTCTCCCAACCACTCAATTCAAGTGCATTCACAAATAAGTATGAGAATCATAATACAAATTGCTTACATATCTCATTCTGTTTACTAGAATTCAATAAGTGTTATTTTTTGTGCATTATCCTCCTTTTAAAAAATCCTATTTATAAACTGCTACTTGGACAAAGGTACACAAGAAACCACCCAAAAAGCAGAAGTGGCCACAGTGATGTTACACACTTTAAATATAAGAAAATGGGCTGGATTTTTCCCCCTGCTACTCTCTGTCATTTGGATTTCTGTTGCTCTGAGACAGCTGGCCGAGGAGTTGCATGAGAATGCACATGTAGCACCAATTTGCTCTATCAGGAGATTGGCCATAATAATTTATCACTTAAACCCAGACACTTTGTGGAGATTGAAAAGGGGTATTATTAATAAATACTCTAGGGAAACAGGCAAAAACTGGGACTTCTCTTGGAGCAACAGGACATATAATCACTCTAGATTTAAGTAACTGAAACATTTGGTTCTTCCGTGATAGCTGGATTCCTTTTTATACAGTTTAGAAAGCAAAATAGAATTGAAAAAATAAAGTCTCATAAATTAACTTCTCAGTAAAAATCCATAGAGATCACACCATGCAATCATGTGAAATGAAAGGGAAATTAAAAGGAGATGGGGATTTTTACAACATGGTACAGAAAAGAGAAAGTGAGGGAAAAACACAAGCCTTTAAATAGGATAACTTCACACAGCAGCACAAATGCAAGAAGAAAGGCCTCTTAAAGTGTCCCTTGGCACCAATGTTCTTATTTGCCAGAGGGCAGTTTGCCTTGGCCAAATGCTTTCTGATTTCAGTAAATCTACCTCCTGAACAATTTATGCAAGGATTTAAAGAAAAGGATTAGGAAGAAAATTACTTTGAACTGATCAAGAAATAAATCAGTTCAAACATACAGTTTTGTTTCATCCGTGATTTATGGAGAAGAGTAAAATAGTATCCTATTTGGTAAACTCCTCCTAATAAAATACAATACCTAATCTGGGAAATAAATTGTTCATGGTTGTAAGGAAATAACTAGATGGCCTTAACAACAGGCTAATTTCAAAAGTATGTTATGATTGCTCATTTCAAAGGGCACAAGAGAGCTAAATCTGTTGTAAAATGATTCATAAGAATAAATGTAAATGTCTTCTGTTTTTAAGGCTCTTACTCTCCAACCTAGATTAACAAAAATAGTGTAAGTGAGACACTGGGAGCCTGGTGAAGAGCTTAACTGTAGCAATTGCCCTTTGATTCTGAGAAAGGTTTCATGAAGTGTTGACTGAAGACTGGAAGGGCAGACAGCCCAAGGACATCAACAGGCAAAGATTATCTCCAGTAACTGTACCACTTGGGAGGGAAGGAGAAGGAAAACCTAAAATCTCTTTGACTACAGTGAAGGATGCATATTGATGAAGGATGATCTAAAAAAGAAAAAAAAAAAACAGTTGGTAAGTGTAATGGTTAATTTTGTGTGTCGATCTGACTGGGATCCAGGTGCCCAGATTAAATATTATTTGGGGGTTTGTCTGTGAGTGTGTTTCCAGATGATATTAACATTTGAATCTGAGGGCTGAGTACGGGAAGTTTGCCCTCCCCAATTGGGTCAGGCATCATTCAATCCATTGAGGGCCTGCACAGAACAAAAAAGCAGAAGAATTCCTCTGTCTGCCTGACTGCCTGAAGTGACCCAGCAATTTTCTCTAACTACCCTTGGATCATGCTATCAGGGACCCATGGCTATCACTGCTTCTGGTTCTTAGGCCTTCATATTTGAACTGGAGCTCACACCACCAGTTTTCCTGGGTCTTAAGCACAGCAACACTCCATCATGAAATGGAAAATGATACAAATGTGATTGAGCTTCAGCAGGTTCTAAGGGTACAAGCAAGTTACATGAAGCAGCAGCCCAAATGCTCACATTCTCCACACCTGCTATACTACCTTCCTCTCCCAGCCTGCACCTATGGCCTCGTGGGGGAGTTCCCTACAATAAATTGACAGAGAAGGAAAAGACTCTGACCTGGTTTACAGATGGTTCTGCATGGTCAGCAGGCTCCACCCAAGACGTGGATAGCTCGAGCCCCTTTCTGGAGCATCCCTAAAGGAGACTGGTAAAGGAAAATTTTTTCATGGGGAAGAAATTTAGGGCAATGCACCTGGTTGTTCACTTTGCCTGGAAAGAAAGAAGGCCAGATGTGTGATTATATACTGATTCACTGGCTATGACCAACAATTTGTCTGGTCAGACACTTGGAAGGACCACCACTGTAAAATTGGTGACAAAAGAAGTTTGGGAAGAGTTAAATGGGTGAACCTTTCTGAATAGGCATAAATCATGAAGGTATGTGTGTCCCATGTGAATGTTCATGAAAGGGTGACCTTGGCAGAGGAGGATTTTAATAATCAAGGGGAAGGATGCCCCATTCTTTGGATACCAGTCATTCTTTTCTCTAACTATACATATCATTTGCCCGATAGGCTCAGGAATAAAGTGGCCGTGGTGGTAAGGCTGGAGGTTATGTATAGATTCAGCAACATGGACTTCCACTCATTAAGGTCAATGTAGGCCGAGCCACCAGTGAGAGCCCAATCTGCAGCAGAGACCAATATGTATTCCCTGACAGGACACCATTCTTGGGGCTCTCAGTCAGCTGTCTGGTGGCAGACTGATCACAGTGGATTTTCTATCATAGAAAAGTGGCATTTTTTTCTTACTGAAACACTTACTTTGGATATGGATTCGCCTTCCCTATATGCAATGCTTCTGCCAAAATTACCAATGGACTTACAGAATGCCTTTTTCACTTCCATAGTTGTTCATATAGAATTGCATCTTAGGAAGTAACTCATGTCCGAGCAAAGAAATGTGGCAATTGGCCTAAACTCCTGGAATTCACTAGTCTTACCATATTCTCCATCATCGTGAAGCAGCTGGTTTGACAGGTACTATAATGATGTTATAAAGACTCAGTTACAGTGCCAGCTAGGTACCTTACAGGTCTGCAGCCAGGATTTCCAGAAGGCTGTATATGGTCTGGATCAGTATCTACTATATGGTGCTAGTTCTCCTACAGCCAAGATTTACAGGTCCAGCAATCAAGGGGTGAAAATGGGAGTAGCCCCACTCACTACTACTATGAGAAACCCACCAGCAAAACTTTTGCTTCTGTTCCCTTGACTTTCTACTCTGCTGGCCTAGAGGTCTTAGTTCCAAAGGGAAGAATGTTTCCACCAAGAGATAACAACAGTAATTCCACTGAACTAGAAGATTCCATTGAACCAAGCATGTTGGGCTCCTCATGCTTCTGTATCAACAGGCAAAGAAGAGAGTTGCTATGCTGTGAAGAGTGATTGATCCTACTTCAAAAGGGAAATCAGACCATTATTCCATCATGGAAATAAAGAAGAGTATGTTGGAGATACAGAAGATCTTTTTATGTATCTCTTAGTAGTTGTGATTATTTATGTAAGAAATCCTAAAATTATGTACCTTAAAAACCTACCTTTTTTTTCACATTTTCATAAACTAATGAATATATGTATGATCTTATTTTATGTGCATTTCTGTTTAAAGATACCTTATTTAGTATGTATTGTTGATTTATTAATGCTGGATTCACAGACAACAGTACTATAACTTAACTGAATGAAGATTATCTAACACATGTATTTTCTCTATAGAGCACATCATAGCCTTCTTGCTCTTGGAAATAGTGGGCAGAACTTCAGCACTAAGTTTAGGAACCATTTTAAACAGCAGAATCACCAGTAACGAGCATACAAAATGAGCAAAACATGGCACTAAACTGACGATGAAAAGGACACTTGTTTACACTGTGAGAGATGAAACCAGAAGGCAATGTTGCCTTGTTCAATCTAGTTGAGAATACATACATTAGGTGACTCAGATTTTTTACCACTTTATGCATTTACGCAAATGATGAGAAAGCACAGGGAGTATTGATTTGGAGGTTATAAATAAGTTTTATTGACTAGGCAAATTCGCAAGCATAGAATTCATGAATGATAAGCATAGGCAATATGAATATATGGATGCATATGTATACACATTACTTTCTTTAAAAGATTCGTACTTTGGTATTTTTTTTTGAAATTTCAGGAGTTTATGCTTTAGTATGATTTTTTTTCAATTAATTGTGCTAAGCTCCCTTCTGATACAATTGATCTAAGTAATCCTATCTTTTTTATTTTGTAAAATTTCCTTGCTAATTTTCTCCTTGGCATCTTCTCTATTATCATTCTTCAATCTCCTATTAATGGCTTATAAGCCTTCCTGTATTGATCTTCTAATGTCTTCTCATTTCTTTCAGATTTTCCATTCCTTAGTTCTCCTGTCCAAATTTCCTTTAGAACTCTCAACTTCCTCTCCTACAGTATCCTTGAAAAATTTATCAGTAGAAGTTCTATATTTTTATTTCTAAGAGCTTTTTTATTTTCTAAATTTCTATACTTTAGACGGTCTTATTTCTATTTTACGAATGACTATTGTACTTAATCTCTGTGAGAATATAAATTATAATTTTTCTAAATCTTTTCTTTCCATGTGTTTCCTGCAAAGTGATTTTTCTCGTGTATGTTTTGTTACTTTGTTTTATTCTGTTTTTCATGGTGAGAGTTTTAAGTTATGTATAAGATGACTGATGGGGCTATTATCTTAGATGTAAAAATGAATCATCAAAAAGCATGCATGGAAGAGGTGTGCAGACTGGTCAAACTGTAGGGTAAGAGTATGGGGATTGCACTGCTTCACTGAGGGGCTTTCAAATATCTGTCTTTATAGACTTTTTTTCTCTTAGACTAGCAAGTTTTCCAGAGGAGCATTCCAGTCTCTTTCTTGAGGTCCTAAGCTTAATTACCAGGGCTGTGGGAACTTAGTAGGGGAAAGAACCAGGCCACACTTTTTAATGTAAGGAGATCATAATTTCTTCAAACATAAATCCAATCTCCTACAAGGGTAAAGGGGGAAGTTATTTAATTGATATGAGTGCAGGTAAAGTATGTAAATGTCTGACTTTTCCCTCTAATAGAATATTATCTGTTTCTTCTATGTTTGGCCCTGGAACTAAAAAAACCTAATCAAAGAATAAGCTCAGCCATCATCAGACCCAAGGCAAATATACACTCCAGGGCTATAGAACTGATTACTCCCAGGATCTCCTGCCAGCCCTCTACCGCTGGGACTCCAGCTGCCCCAAGGCCATGATCTCTTTCCCTGAAGCTCAGCCCTTGTCTCTGCAAATCTGAACATAGCTGACAAAATTTTCCTAATAAAACGTTGAAAATCCATCTCCTTTCCATCTTGAAACTAGCAAAAACTCATGAATAATACCTCAGAAGGGATTCTGATTACTTGTGTAAGAGTTTTGCTTCCTCTTGGGTGTGATGACACATTGAACCACACCACCACTACTTTTAAAAACAAAACAAAACAGATTTCCCTTGGGACACAACATTCCATCTGGGCAACAACAAGAATAAAAAAAAAAAAAGAAGTTCCTCAGAGTTCTGGAATTCTGTAACTATTAATAATTGTTTTGATTGTGAAAGGTTGCAACTACTCAGATGCTAGCTTTCTCTACTCAAGTAAATCAGTTGCCACATGCTCATCTATTTTCTTTTTTTTTTTAATTTTTATTTATTTATGATAGTCACACAGAGAGAGAGAGAGAGAGGCAGAGACACAGGCAGAGGGAGGAGCAGGCTCCATGCACCGGGAGCCCGATGTGGGATTCGATCCCAGGTCTCCAGGATCGCGCCCTGGGCCAAAGGCAGGCGCCAAACCACTGTGCCACCCAGGGATCCCTCATCTATTTTCTATACTCCAAGTTCACTTAATATTCCTTTCAACTATTATCCCCAGTACAGTTTGTTTTTCTTTGTGGGTTTAGACGTTTGTATTAATTTAGTATACTGTTAGTATAATTTTCAGGAGGTTTAGAAGGAGTAGAGCTGACTTGCACTTTTGTTCAAGATAGATTAATAGGAATTTGAATTTATTTCCCATCCAACACATTTAAAAAAAGATAAAATATATGAGACAGTGTTTTTTAAGGCACTGAATATAAAGAAATGAAGGACAGTGATCCCTGAGAGATGGTAAAATAAAAATAAAAATAAAAACCAAGGTGAGACTTATGTTTGAGAGAGCTTTGAGCTGTGGCATATGGAAAAAAAGAGACATACATACAGGTTTAGTCAGCAAGATCTGAGTTGAGGAATCCTGGGAAACCAAGGTTGCTGGAGTACAGAGAGGAGAGAGTTGCACAGAGAGAGAACTCTGGAGATCCAGAGAAGAATCCTTTCCCATTTCACCTGAGTACAGATCACATACACTTGTGAAAACACTACCTAAAGTTGGGAAAAGATCCATCCAGAATCAGGAGAGGAAACCATGCTTTACACTCACACAGTACTAAGAAAAATGCCTGTTCTCACCAGCTAGATTGGAAAATCTCATATTTCACAGGACACTGGATGGAGCATGCAAAAGGGTGTTACATAAGTGGTAACAATTGATCCTAGATTGAGCCCTACTATAGTACTACCTAATAAATCTTAAAAGCAAAACCTAAAAGGATCAGATTGTTTCCAAGAAACTTAACTGCATCCCAGGAAAGTGTTAAAGATTTTTATAATAATATAAAAATGTTGAGGATGTGCCAAGCTAAAATTCATATCAGACAACCAATAAAATGTTACCAGGCATGCAAAGAGGCAGGAAAATATGACCTAAATGAGGGGGAAAAAATCAGCCTATCAAAACTGACTCTGAACTGACACAGGTGTTAGAATTAGCAGACACTGACATTGAAACTATGTATTCCAGTGAGGCCTGGGTGGCTTAGTGGTTGGGTGTCTGCCTTTGGCTCAGGGCATGATCCCAGCATCCAGGATTGAGTCCTGCATTGGCCTCCTTGCAGAGAGCCTGCTTTTCCCTCTACCTAGGTCTCTGCCTCTTTCTCTCTGTGTCTCTCATGAATAAATAAAATCTTTTCAAAAAAAGAAACTATGTATTCCATATGTTTGAAAAGTTCAGACATGCAATATATATCTTTAAGGGAGTGAAAGAGACTGCGAGAGAGCCAAACAGAACTTCTAGGATTGAAATTATAATGTGTTAGATGCAAATTACATTAGGTGGACTTATGGGCATTTTAGACATTACAGAAGATTAGTAAATCTGAAGACAAAACACAATGAACATTAAGACAGTAATATCCAAAATGAAACACAGAGAAGAGATAATATTTTAAAAAATGGAATAGAGAATCAATATGCTGTTTGACAATTTCAAGAGATTTGAAACATGTGTAAGTAGAGTTCCTACAGAATAGTACAGAGGAATGAACAAAACTGAAGAAGTAATGACCCAAAGTTTTCAAATTTGATGAAAACGACAAACCCACAAGCCCAAGTACATGCATGATGGCACACATGCATACACACACACACACACACACACACACACAAAGAAAAACTTCATCATGGAACATTGTTATTAAATTGCTCAAAATCAGTGATAAGAAGATCATCTTAAAAGCTAGGGTGATGACAAAACACATTATAAACAGAAGAACAAAGATAAAGATGTCAGCAGATTTTGTGTTAGAAATACCATAAGCGAAAGGACAGCAGCTAGCATATTTAAAGTATTATTTAAAAAAAAAAGTCAATCTAGGATTCTATATCCAGGGAAAATTTCTTTCTAAAATGAAAGCAAATGGAAACTGAAAAGACTGGTCATCAGGAGCCCCACATGACAGGAAATAGTAAAGAAAGTCCTTTCAGAAGTAAAACTATATCAAATGGAAGTGTAGAGCTACATTAAAAAATAAAGAGCACGAGATATGGTAACAACTTAGATTATATCAATTAAACCTCAAATAAGCTATTTTTAAAATTACAGTAAGATACTAACTACATCTATTACAATGGTTAAAATTAAACAAAAAAAAATCAGACAATTTCAAAGCCTGGAGAGGATGCAGAGCAACTGTAGCCCTCACTCCTGGCTGGCTAGTGTACCCACTGGAGCAGCCACGTTGGGAAAAAAACTTGGCAGTTTCCTTTTTTTTTTCTCCCTAAGATTTTATTTATCTATTCATGAGAGACACACAGAGAGAGAAAGCAGCAGAGACACAGGCAGAGGGAGAAGCAGGCTCCATGCTGGGAGCCCGATGTGGGACTTGATCCTGGGTCTCCAGGATCAGGCCGTGAGCTGAAGGTGGCGCTAAACCGCTGAGTCACTCGGGCTGCCCAGCAGTTTCTTTCTTTTTTTTTTTTTTAAATTTTTTTTAATTTATTTATTATAGTCACACAGAGAGAGAGAGAGAGAGAGGCAGAGACACAGGCAGAGGGAGAAGCAGGCTCCATGCACCGGGAGCCCGATGTGGGATTCGATCCCGGGTCTCCAGGATCGCGCCCTGGGCCAAAGGCAGGCGCCAAACCGCTGCGCCACCCAGGGATTCCCCCAGCAGTTTCTTTTGAAAGTAATCATGTACTTAAAATATGCCCCAGTGGGCAGCCCGGGTGGCTCAGTGGTTTAGCGCCGCCTTCAGCCCAGGGTGTGATCCTGGAGACCAGGATCGAGTCCCACGTTGGGCTCCCTGCATGGAGCCTGCTTCTCCCTCTGCCTGTGTCTCTGCGTCTCTCATGAATAAATAAATAAAATATTTTAAAAAAAAATATGCCCCAGTAACCATCCTTTTAAGTATTTACCTAAAGGGAATGTAAACTTATATCAACCCTAAAACCTGTACACAAATGTCTTAACAGCTTTATTCATAATCATTAAAAACTAGAAACAATCCAATGTTCTTAAACGAGTAAGTGAATAAACTGGAATACTACTCTAAAAAAAAAAAAAGGAAAAAAAATACTGATATACTAAACAACATGGATGAATCACAAATGCATTATGCAAAATGAATGAGGCCAGAATGAGAAGGTTACATACTATATGGCTCCACTGACTTTGGAAAAGGCAATAGTATAAGAATAGAAAACAGATGAGTGGTTGGAGGGAGAAGTTGACTCCAAAGTTCAGCACAAGATCATTTTGAGAAGTGACGGACCTGTTTTGTATCTGGATCATAGTGAGAGTTACAGACCCATATGCAATCTGAAAACTCAAAGATGTATAATCCAATTACGCTATTATACTATGTTTTAATTATGCTATATGTACATTTTAAGTATGAATTAAATGCAATTAAGATTATATTTAGTCAGAAATAAATATTGTGTGGTTCTGTCAGGAAATTTTTCTAATATATACTATCATGTGAAAGGTGATGAGATCACATAATTAATGTATATTATCAACTTCTAGTTTCTGTGTACAAAATATATGGAATTAAATTGAAATAAGGCACCAAGATAGGCTAGGATCTGCTGTAGCAAGCACATGTGAAGTGTTAAAAGTCTGAATATGACCAATGATCCTTGTAATAGAAAAGTAAAGAGAAAAAATCTAAGTAACAGCTTTAAAAACAATATAGTAGGGAATAAAATGATGAATATAATTAAAAAATATTTAGCTCAGTTCAAATTTTGCACTACCCCCCACACACAGGATAGAAAAAAGGTGTAGGTAAAAAATTAATGAGTTATTTTAACACAAACTGATGAGTCTAAGATAAAATAACACACTGTTCTTGTGTGGGATATATTACAGGAGTGGGTATGATTTTTCCCCGAGTACCTACAACTATTATCATAGCTCCATATCCTAGGAAATCACTCAGCAAGGGAGCCTGGGATACAAAGCACTCTTCATACAGTAATACAAGGAAGCAAACACTTAAACTGTTGCCAGGGGTTTTACAGGGTACTGCAAGGGGGGGCATTTGATGAAAATTTGACTGGATTCAGAAAAATAAACAAAAAAGTGATAAAAGTTTCTTTTTTTCTTCTTTCATTTTCTATCCATGTATTGGAGAATTAATGGAGGATTATGGTTGCTGATAAGCACAAGATTTGTGTTAAAACAGTCATGAAAATATGAAATTTTAACTCCCTCAATTATATATACTTCATTAGGACAAGGAGCCTCATATTAACCACACAGGGGTGAAAAGGCACGATATTTAAGTTACTGAATACACGCTCTGAAAGGCATTAAAATCATTTTTTCACTTTCTTCTTTGTTCTAACAAGGAATTTCCATGAAGACTTATAATAGGCTGAAATGCAGATAGCTTTAACAAATTATTTTTATTTCTGTTTATTTGTAGGTTTTTTGTTATCTTAGATTTCTCAGATAATCATCTTAGAATAGGAGTATTATAACTTTAAATCTGCTCACTTGTAGTGTTTCATGATTTTTGCATAGGGGCTCATTTTCCTCTTTATGATGTAACAAAAGTCACACTGGCTGTTCAGGGTCAGTATTGGACATATTATCCATAGTTTGTCTGGCATATCTTTTTTTCTCATTGGAACACAGAATTTAGGAAACTTAACCATCACCAAGTTCTAAATATATGAATGAAGACTGTATACCTTACAGCACAAAAGGTATGGAGCACATTCAGAGTGGAAAGATGAATGCATTTATCACTTATATGGCAGGTACAGAGTGAAATTAGGGATAACATCTTGTTTGTGCAGAGTTGCAGTTACAGCACTTTCATTGTTATAAAGAAGTCCCCATGTACCAGAGTAGATAAATGGATATAATTAATTCTAGAAAAAATATGCAAAATATACATATGCAATCAGATCAAAATATACATGCATACATATGTACAAATTATACATACACTTTGAGAGTTATGCTCTTAGCTTACAGATGGAAAAATTGAGTCCAGTACAATGAACTTACTTAAGAACAGACAGCTTTTCTGTGGAATGTACACTCAAGAGCTCAAACCCAATTCCACAGTATATCACATCCTAAATCAGATCATTTAGAGCAGCATGTCTTACATAGGGTTAGGTGGTTCTGAATTCCAACTTGACCACTTGTGAGCTCTGGACCTTTACCTCACTGTCTCTCAAGTGCTCTCATCTATAAAATAGGGATGATCATTGCACTTCCCTCATAGAGTTATCTGGAGGATCAAAGGAACTTAATACTTGTAAGCACTTAGAAGAGATCCTGGCATAAAATAATGTTCAATGTATCTCAACTATTTATTTTATGGCCACTAATTTCAGCAAATAATTTTGAGATAGCCACATGTTCTAACTTTTATTGTTTGAGGCCAAGTCACAGTTATAACTTCATCCAAGACAAAACACTACGTAGACTTCTATGAAAGTAAATCTACTCACTGCACCAGTAAAAGATAGTTGCACGGAAGTTGCTTTTATACTGTAAAAAAAAAATGTGACTTTCAGTCTCAATATACTTTTTATACTGACAGAGGAAATGATATTATTGTGTAGGGAAAGGTGCTGGCTATTTGATTCACAAATTCTCTTTGTTAAATTGGTTTTCATCATTTTGGTCCTTCTTTAAAGCACTTACAAACTACATTTCTCTTTTGCTTCTTTTTGTTGTTGTTTCCCGGACAGTAAATGAGCCAAACTAAAGTTTCCAATGGCAACATTTGCTCCTTTATCACACAACCAGGATCTTAGGGCTAGCAGTAAAAGCTTTATAAGCTGACTAATAGAGGGGAGAAGAGAAATCGAAAGGGTTAGAATGGGAGCATTCTGCATTCATTTCACACCATGACTCTAAAGGAAGAATGGAACCACAAGAATCCCCCCTTAAACTAGGGGTCAAACAGTTATGCCAATCACATTCATTGTGTTCTGTAAAGCTAGGTTTTGTCTGTGTTCACAAGTGTAGATTTCCCTTATGCTAATCAGCTCATACGATCTAACTGACTGATTTTCTTTTCCTGACAATTACATTGTGATCAGTAGCATCTGTGTTACAGAGAACTGAAACCAATCCAGTACAAGCCAAATATCAGGAAACTTCTATTATTATTTTTACTGAATTTAATCTTCTTCATGCCATTGATGACATTATTACTGTTGTTCTAGTTCATGTTATGGTTGTTGTTTTGGACAGCTCAACAACTATAAAACTATTGGAAGATGTTTCAGGTGGGAAGTAATAATGTGATAATCAGGCTGTCACTACGTTAGTTTGTCCTGCTGGACACTGTAGTCTTGTATGGTCCTTTTTAAGTGATATGCATCATTTAAAAAGTGTTCAGAATTCAGTAGAACTAATTATTTAGAACACACAGCCCAGAAATGTGAGTAAATGTTTTATGTAGTTGAGTAGGTAAGCAAGTCATGGTATTGCTAGGAAAATTGATTCTCAAAGCTGAAAGCGATCTTGTTGAAAAGGCCTGCAAGGAATACATAAATATAGGGACTTCGTGTAACCTAATCGTTCTACAAAGTAAATCGGGTGGTAGTAAACTTTGTGTTTTCTTCTCTTGAAGAATAAGTGAGATGTGCAATAGAAATTATACATTCACTGATATTAAATGATTAGTAGGACTTTGAGTTAATTTTCCATTTTAACTCTCCAACAGAAAAAAAAAAAGGATTCTGACAATTCCTGAAATTTAGCGACATTCTAATGATTTTTATGAGTGTTGAACTGAGTATAAAAATTTTAATAAGTGGCATATGAATACCTTATAAGGTTTTGTGATCTTCCTCTGTTTCCTGACAATAGAAAAATGAAAAATAAACAAGTTTTAAAACAGTGAATTAAAAATTTCTCATGAATCTCTGGGGGAAGAGGGAGGGTAATTCATTCCCTTGCCTGTCCCCAATTCTTCTCCATTTTAAAATTGAGTTTCATTTGTCCAGGAGTTTCATGTAGCAAACATCTTCTGCCTTTGAGGAAAAAAGACATTGTCACTGGCGTGCGGAAATGCAGCTTCAATAGTCCATGCTCACAAGAGAAGCTCAAATGACTGTGGTTTGTCTCGACTGGGGTCAGCACAACATCTGCTTTCCCATGTAATCATGCATCTAATTTCCTTGGCTTTGAGGATCATAGTAAATAGAATTTGAAAAAAAAAAGTGGGTGGAATAATTTGACATTAGTTTTATTTGGACTGAATCCAAATAAAGAGGAATTGTGAAATATTTGGAGCTTTTGAAGTAATTGATAAGATGTTATGACTCTAAAAGATATATGGTTTATTATGCATAAGAGAAAAGTAAATTGTGTATCAACACAAATCCACAATTTTGGCCAAACTCTTTGCAGTCTAAATTTTCCTAGAATAAAAAAAAGTAAAATAATCTAGTGCCAAATCACCAGCAATGAAAAAGTCAGGATATCTAAATATAGATATTCAAAATTTAACAGAAGATTTGACAATTGAGCATGTGGAAAGGCAAATAGCAAAAATTTCCTATTCAAATATGCAGATGTTTAAGCAAGGAAATGATTTTTGCAAAACTGCAGCAATTAACCTGGAAACAATTACTCCTTGTAATATTGTTATGCGTGAATCACATCACTTAGATATAGATGGTATAGAAAATCAGAACAAGGATTTGTCAGATTGGGCTTCTTTCCATAAATCCTGGAGCTCACAGTAGACTCTCAGTGGTTTGTCAGCTTTTAACACCAATTTTGAAAATAGTTTGTGTTCATTTAAGAATAAACGTTAAGATTAAAAATAGTTACTGAGAACTGAGTGTGAAAGGCATTGTCTAAGTGTCACACACATATTAACTCTTCCAATAGTCACATAAGTCTATGAGGTAGCTATGATTTTTATCCTTATTTTATGGATAAAGAGAATAAGGTACAAAAAGAGCATGTATCAGGACCCAAGTTATTTGCAAGTAAAGCTGGAACATTATTAAATTACACACACACACACACACACACACATATATATATCCTGGGCTTTTTGGTTAAACAAGCACTTAAATTATCTAATAGTGCAATAAAATCTTAATGTCCAAGTTGGCATTTTGGTTTGCATTAACTTTAATGCCACACCCTTCTGCCTCAATTGGCTCACTCTTTTTTTCTTTTTTTTTAAAGATTTTATTTATTTATTCATGAGAGACACACAGATCGAGAGAGAGAGAGAGAGAGAGAGAGAGAAAGAGAGACAGAGACAGAGGGAGAAGCAGGCTCCAATAGGGAGCCCAAGTGGGGCTTAATCCCGGGACTCTGGTATCACACCCTGGGCTGAAGGCAGGCACCCAACTGCTGAGCCACCCAGGCATCCCTTGGCTCACTCTTAATAAGGGCAGAGAAGACTGAAGACATGATGCTTTAGTAAACTATACTCTTTGCCAAATACATGTCACGTCACTTTAGAACATTCTGAAGATTTCACAGTAGTTCAAAAAGAAGATAGTAGTGAGAAATTTGTGTCATCACCAAAAAAACAGCAGTCTGGGCATGTCAAACATAAAACAGTCTGACTACATAGTCATGACCATAATCGTTCAGTTAGCAATGATTTAGTTTTGACACCTCATCAACCATAATATAAGATGAATTTAGAGTTTACTGGGTTTAGGGGTTTGTTTCATTTAATGTATAAATGTACTTGGTTCTTGGAGTTATAAGTAAAAGATATTTATATGTCCATTTACATTTATATAGATTGAGGTAACTATATTAAAAATAATTTGAAATGACAATGAGGTCTGATCAAATTGCCTGTGCTTTAGAACATTATTTGGTTTGTGAAACATTGACCTAAACTTCCCCATTCGATATCAATATTTATCTAATCACTATATATTCAATATCATTCACTGGTTCTTTTATATATATATATATATATATATATATATATATATATATATATATATATATATATATATATATATATAACTATTAAGTAGCCAGATATCAATGGAAAGACTTTGGGAGATTATGAAATGGGACAAACCAAATATGGTTACTCAATCCTCCACTTTCTAGCTGTGCGACTTCAGGAACATTACCTAAACTTCATGTCTTTATATCTTCATTTTTATTACAGGTCTAATGGTCCCTTAAAAGGTTATTTATGAAAAAAAAAGGTTGTTTATGGTGAATATTCCATAATATATGGGATGATAACACATGCCTTAAATTGTACCCCCATCAAAGATTAATACTTTTCTCTATTAATTCCCTTCTTTTTATCTGAATATTCACCGTTGTGAAAGTAGAAACAATGGCTTTTTGATTCATTCAAAAAACCTAGCACAGAAGTATTCCTGTCAATAAGGGTAACTATCTTCCATTCCAATGATTTAAAAATCTACCTTGTCTACATTGCTTTTTAAGGTCCCTCATCAATTCAAGACAGCAATCAAATTCTGGAAGTCTCTAGGTATATTAGTCAGACTTCTCCAGAGAGGCAGAACCAAATTTCATATATATACATATATATAAAATAAAGAATTAGCTCACACGATGATGCAGGCTGACAAGTCCCAAAATCTGCATTAGATATCCGGAGACTCAGGATAGCAGATGGTGTGGTTCCAGTCTGAATCTTAAGGCCTAAGAACCAGGAGAGCACGTGATAGCATTCCGGTCTAAATTCTAGCAGTCTCAAGACTTGGAAAGAGTCAATGTTTCAGTTCAAGTCTGAAGGTATCAAAACACCAATATCTCAACACCAGTTATTTAGGCAGGAGGTATTTCATTTTACTTGTAGGAGGGTTGGCCTTTCTTTTTTTATTCAGGCCTTCAACTAGTTGGATGAAGCCCACTCACCTTCAGAGTGTGATTTGTTTACTCAGACTACCAATTCACGCATTGTTCTCATCTAAAACACCCTTGTAGACCCAACCAGAATCATGTGTGACCCAATATCTAGGTACCACAGTAAAGTTAAACGTAAGACTAATCCGTTACAGCAGGCCATCAGTCTTGAGCCTTGGAGCATGTTGCTAGTCTTCATAGTTAAGTCATCAGCTGGATCCAGAGAAACCAGGGTCTCTCTCTTCAACAAAAATTTAAATTCACTTCAAGCTATAACCTTCCCACTTCTCAACAGAGTGCCAGGAGGCCTGAGAGCCCCATCAACCAGTGAGGTATCAAGGTGAATCCTCTTACAACCTTGTAGCCAGTTGTGCATATTATATCTAATATCCTTTTACCTTTACTCTTGACAAAAAATATGAGACTCTCTTTTTTTCTACCTGCCCCTTCCCTTATCTTAATTATCCCATTTCTACTTACCTCACAACTTTCTACTAAATTCATTATAACCTCTTATCCATATTTACCTAGTTTCCTTGGCCATACATCTGTCAGGTACAACTTCCTTTGTCCAAATCATAAATCAGGGTCAGGGTCTTGGCTTTCTTCTTGTTACACTGTTTCTTCATAGTTTCCCGGATTCATCTCATTCGAGATCATCATGGCTTTCTTTGTGGTCAATATCTGAAGTTTCTCAAAGTTTTTTTTTCAAAGATTTTATTTAGTTATTCATGAAAGATACAGAGAAAGAGAGAGAGAGAGAGAGAGAGAGAGAAGAGACACAGGCAGAGGGAGAAGCAGGCTCCATGCAGGGAACCAGTCGTGGGACTTGATCCTGGGATTCCAGGATCACGCCCTGGGCTGAAGGCAGGCGCTAAACCACCGAGGGATCCCCCTCTCAAAGTTTTACCAGGCTTTTCCTCTGTAATTCACACCTGTATATACAATCCTTAAAAGATCTTCTCCAGTTCATTATCTTATGATAATCTGACATTTCACATACCAAACTGTACTGCTTTTCTTCTTGTGCCTGACCAACAAATAACACCAGTTCTCTTGTTTTCTAGTTGTAGCAGAAGAGATCTACCCCCCACTTTACTATTTTAAAATTAAAAGGAAAGAAGCCCTTATGCTGCACTATTTTCATAGAATTTCCCCTGTGGCAAATGGGTGCAGAGAAGTGAAGCTGGTCTGTCCCCAAGTGATGGGCAATTGCTAAGCGATGGCATGGCATGGAGTGGTGGCTCCATCATTGTCTCTTCCTGTCTCTTTCTTCTTGCTTTATAAACTCAGAAACAAGGCAGGAACATGGCACCAAAGAGCAATTCTGGATGATATACCTTTGGGCCATATTAACCATGATTTCATTAAGTAATCAGTCGATTATTGAAATGTAGTTGACCGTGTTACCCATTGGTTTAATTTTGGTATTTAAGGTCAGAGACTGGTAAACCCTTTCAAGGCTATATCTGTATCTGTACAAATGCCAAGGACTTATAACACCAAAGCCCAAATTACAGATTATAAAAAAATATAATTTATGGTATTAGACATATTTAACAACACTGTAAAATCCAGACATGTTTAGAAAGGTCATTTCTTTTACTGTTTGTTTTGCTCCTTTATTAGAATGTGCCAACTTCTCCCAAGGAGTTACCATCTAACAATTTGTTTCTTCAATTTATGGTTCAGGGATACTTGCACCATATTTATTTGGGCTATGTGGCAGATGTTTCAAGTTAGTTTACTCATTGCAGACTAGAAGTTAGAGCAACTTTCTCGATGCTCCCTGTCCTCTGACTTCTATATAGGATCTATCTTCTGCAAGGAGATAAACCCATGAGAGTTTGTGAAGAGTGAATGTCATGAAGTAAAGGACTTGTTTCTGCTGCTTTCTCTGCTTCTGCTACATGTAGGATTATGGACATGGTCAGATTTTCCTGGAGCAGCTGTAGGAGATCCTTGTGCCTCTTTCAGAGTGTTTTGGTGTGACAGGGCAAGTGTGTGCCATCCACTCTACTAGCATGTACTGTGGCAGAGACTGCCTAATTCCCTTACATCCTGATCAAGGTAGGCAAAGGAGTTTCCTTTATGATCCAGTTCCATGGCCATTTTGGAAGTCAAAATGGAAGTCAAATCTGGAATCTGGTATGCCAACCCTCCCAACAATGTTGCAAACATCTGATTGCCTCCTTTGTATCTCTCTCTTCTGACAGTAAGTATAGTGGTTTTGTTACCTACAACCTAATGGACACAGAATGTTTTTTGTTACCTCATGAATCTTCATTTTAAACTATCTTCTTAGGACATCAGGTGCACAATGAAATCTGAAAACTTCTGCTGGGTCAAACATTTCAGGTGGTAAATCTATAAAAGGAGCATTACTATGAATTAATAAACCAAGCAATGAGCTTCAGTTTAAATTAACTTCTATTGAACAGCCTTTTACTACCTGCCTTGTCCAGAGCCCTACTTCTGGTCAGTTATTTATAAATAGATCATCATGTTGTATATATACCCTGTGACCTCATAACGTGGCTACATCACAGACTCAAAGGCAATCATTTATATAGACCAGTGCATAACAGGACCTGGCACAAGAGACCTCCCAGGAAACACACTTTGTGTTGAACAGACATGGTCTAATATAGTCACATTCTCTTCCCTAGGAAATTTGAATGTGAGGCAAGAGTAGACTGTTGACTTATATAGAAGGAGAGAGCCTACAGAAAGAATGCTGTGGTATCTCTGAAGCCTTAGAAGTCATGACTTAAAAGATACATGAGCCAATAACAACAGTAGCCACCGTAATAAAAGCAGAGACAGGACACAGCTGAAATACTACAAAGCAGAATATAAAGAGCAAAGAATACCAGGTGTACAATGAGAAAGCCCCTTCATGCCATTGCTACAGAAGTGCTATGTCCTTCTTCTGCACCATGTTCTAGCTTCTGAGACTCAGCTGTGTACCCTGGAAGAACATTTATAGTTTGGGGTTTTTTATTAACTGTAGCGGATGCTGTGGTATACGAACCATGTCCCCCACTTCAAGAGTCATTCCTCCAGCTTGTCAGCTGTTAACATCTCTCATCAGAGTATTTCTCCAACATTGGTCTCAGCTGAAGAGAGCCACCCCATCCAAGGTTGTATCCCCTTCCTGGAAACAATCCACATCTAATGACTACTCCATGAAGAGTAGAAGGCCTACTCCTCCTTGACCTTTTGTTGTACATCTCTGCTGTCATCCCAGTTCCCATGGGATTGGCTGAAACTCCTCCTATGACAGCACTCACCTTCTTCCTTTGCCCATTCCTGTTGTTTTCACTCTCTTCCAGTTGTTGACCCAAAGAGCACATCCCAATAAATATCTGCATGCAAATTTCTATCTCAGAGTCTATTTTTCAGAGAACTCCACTGACAGATTTCTTCCCATGGATTTCCCAACTAAAATAATCTAAGTCATTATATCTCTGAGTTTTCAAATAAAAAAAAAAACCTCCCAAAAACTATGTTTAAACAAAAATTAATTTTAAGGCTCAACTAAGTATGTGTATGTATGTATATTTTTTTATTGAAGTCAGATTTGCCAACATATCAAGTGCCCTCTTCAGTGTCCATCACCCAGTTACCCCATCCCCCACCCCCCGTCTGCCTCCCCTTTCATTACCCTTTGTTCATTTCCCAGAGTTAGGAGTCACTCATGTTTTGTCAACTTCTCTAATCTTTCCCACTCACATTCCCTCCTTTTCCTTATAAGTCCTTTTACTATTTCTTATATTCCCCATATAAAGTGAAACCATATGATGATTGCCCTCTGATTGACTTACTTCACTCAGCATAATACCCTCCAGTTCCATCCACGTCAAAGCAAATGGTGGGTATTTGTCCTTTCCTAAATTGCTGCAACCTGACTTGATTTCCTTACAGTGTACTGGGATTATTTGCTGGAACGTTTTCAGTTTCCATAATGATTTCCCCAGAAAAGTGTTTCTTTGTCTTACAAATATGTTTATTGTTGTATGTAAGTTCCCCTAATTAAATTAGCCTTAAAATTGACTGAAATTAAGCAGGTCAGTCATAAGTTCCTTTCTTATAATAAATTTCAGATTCTCAAGGAAGTCAAGACTTTTAAAATTAAATACTTCTCTGTTTCACTGAGTATAAGCTAGGAATATGCTTATCAAATACTTTATCATACTTTACCTTCTTCACATACAAAAAAATTGATATAATTTCAGAGTCTGTGAAGAAAGTTCCAACAATTGTTTGGCTCTTTTTCTGAGCATAAATACAGAGGAAAGCAAGCATGAAATCAGTATTCAACATAACAACTGAACAAGAGTGAACACACTTTTAATAGATGTTTCCTAATATTGATCTTTGTTCAAAAGCCAAGAAAATAATGTATCAAATGCAGATTCATCCACAAATATGACTACCCATTGGGCAAAATATGAATTGGAACAGCTAAAAAAAAATCAATCAGATTTGAATTAAGGGTCCTGCAAAGTGAAATGTGAATTTAGGTTGCAGACTGTGCCAACAAACCTGGAATTTTCCTTATCTGCATTGAATGCTCTTCAAAATCATAGGAAATGTTATGACTCTCTTTAGGAACCCCTTGTCATAAGGAATTCAAGTAGAGCATCTGTGGATATGTATGCAAGATTTAACTTTTGACACCAGGGATGGAAATACTCAAATCCTTACTATTACCTCTACCTGACTGACTTTCAAATATGTGCATGAACTTCCAAATATAGCTAACTCTCAAAAAATCTTAGCTCACTTAATCATAAACAGAAACTGATTTCTGCACAAGGTTATATTAAAAATATTGGTAGTGGTATTTCACTAGCAAGAAGGAGTTAAATACAACCTGAGTATTTATATACTGCCTGACAGTGATACCAAGTTACTCCCAAATCCTGCTTTCAGGGATCTCCACTTCTCCATATTGCCCCTCAATTGCATCTGCCTTTTCTCTTCCCTCATTCTAAGCTATCAAAACACATTCCCATAACTTCTACCATTTGCTGTCTCATCTTTTTCCCCCTTGCACACTCTACCTTTAGTTCATCATGCATTTACTCTCCTCTTCCACTTCTACTCTGTCCTCCCTTCCTCCTTTTCTTTGTGTTTCCTCTTGCTCATCATCTCTTCACCTTTATCTTTGTCTTCATCTTTGATTTCTTTTTTCATCTTTAGCAGTTACCCAGTTTCTGTGAGAAAATAGGGAAGCCAGGGGGATCCCTGGGTGGCGCAGCTGTTTGGCGCCTGCCTTTGGCCCAGGGCGTGATCCTAGAGATCCGGGATCGAATCCCACATCGGGCTCCCGGTGCATGGAGCCTGCTTCTTCCTCTGCCTGTGTCTCTGCCTCACTCTCTCTCTCTCGGTGACTATCATAAATAAATAAAAAATTTTTAAAAAAATAAATAAATAAATAAAAAATAATAATTAAAAAAAAAAAAAGAAAATAGGGAAGCCAGGAAGCAATATGTGTTCCTCTAAAGAAGCATTGGGCAGCGACTATAGATTTCACAGAGTTCCTATTAGAATCATTTCTTTGATTCTGGTCACATCCAACTTCAAGTGAATTAAGAATCAAACTCAGAGACACTTAGTAAACAAAAATACTTAAACTTTCCTCAGCTCTGTCCTCAACTGTAAAATGGGAACAAGAGGACTTAGATTACACAATTCACAAAAACACATGATAAAATGAGATAGCATGGGTCAATAAGCCATGAAAAGTATAAACTGAAAACATTACTTGATGAAACTTTCATAAAAAATTATACTAGAGACGATCTGCCACTCTTGTTTTGTTTTGTTTTGTTTTGTTTTGTTTTTTCCTGGTAAAAATACTACAGCATAGCTATAGTAAATGACACCCCCTCCTGTTCCCAGTCCAGTCTCAGCAGGGTCTTCTCTGATTCTAAGGGTGACTATGAGACTCCAGTCAGTCACAGCAGCATTTCACTTAGCCAATTTTAGGCATGGACAAATTAACAAATTTAAACCATAAAAGAAAATAATCATTTCACTTTTTAATTAACACTAAGTGTTCTAATAATTATTTTTTTAAAATAGAAGTTATTTCTTATCCAAACAGGTGAGAGATGAGGAGGGTATTATTTCACACATTCAGAAAAATGGGCCAATGAAAGCACTGTATCATCAAATGTCTTCTTCTTTTTCTTTAAATATTTTATTTATTTACTTGAGACAGACAACTCATGAGAGAGAGAATGAGAGAGAACACAAGCGGTGAGGGCAGAGACAGAGGGAGAAGCAGGCTCCCCACTGAGCAGGAAGCCTGATGCAGGACTCAATCCCAGGACTCTGGGATCATGACCTGAACAGAAGGCTGACTGAGCCATCCAGATGCCCCCAGTTTTTCAATGTCACGCTTAGGGCAACATCCATAGGTGGAAAAAAGAATAGAAAGGCTTATATGGGAAATTTCAATGGGCTAGACCTAGAAGTAGCATATATCATCTCTGTCCCCAATCCACTAGCTAGAATTCACTCACATGCTCTTTCTTAGAAACTGTTGACCTGGAAGTACTTATCCATAACTTCATTACACAAGGGAAGAAGAGAATTCCCCTTGAGTGAAAAAATTTGCTATTTTAGCCACAGTGTTGGCGAGGAAATATTCTGTTTTTACCTAAACGGAACATAGGTACATGAAGTTCCTGTACTGCTAGAAGGAATTACATTTGGTATGGATCTTGGAAAAGAAGGAAAACAAAAGAAAGACTTGTTGGAAAAAAAAAAAAAGAAAGAAAGAAAGACTTGTTGGAAAGGGGTGAGAAATTTCTAATCATATCATTGAGGCCCTGAATCAAACTACAAAAGAGGCTAAAATAAGATTTGAAAAATACTTTCACTTTTTTGGTCTAAGAAAAAAGTGATCTGGGATTTCTATCACGAGTTAGTTGAGAGTCATGACAACTCTAAACCAATGGTTAAAACCACTGGCTGTTCAGATCCTAATTCTGGCTTTGACATTTCCTGGCTGTGGGAGTATTGGGCAAGTTGTTAATCATTTTGAGCCCCTCTTCCTCATCTTGAGAATGTGAATGCAAAAGCACCTTAAATTCATTATGAGGCTTAAATGAGATTATATGCATCAAATTCTCAGGAGGGTGCTTAACACATAATTAATGAGTAAGTTTGCAATAAATATTAGCTACATTTATTATTATTATAATTATTATTTCTCTTCATTCTAAAGGATATGACTCAGCTCTTCTTATTTCTTCTATAGTCTGTAGAGGGACATAAAACACACTAGGGTTAGGAGTTCAGAAGGCAAATAAAACTAATAAAACAAATAATGTATTACATCTTTATATTCTTGCCAGTACCATATCCCCTCCAACTATCTTTTTACCTCTTTCTGCTTCATCTATCCTATATCTAGATTAGCTCTGTGCTTATCCCTCATGCTCACTGCCTTCCACTGAGCCATCCTGACCAAGGGCCTCAGCCATATGTTCCCATACCCCTAAAGAATATTTCTGTGGATGCTTCATTAAAATACACTGTTGCTCTCATTGGGCCTCGGAATTCTTTTAATCTAGAGAATAAAGAGTTACATTAGATGATGGAAAATTTCTTTCAGGACTAATTTAATCCATAAATCCATAATATTTTAGCAAACATTTATTATTCAATTCTTAAAAATCATTCACAAGAGCTAGGATCTATGACATAACAAAAGAAGACAGAATTTGTTGCCTTGAGGGACTCACTTTCAAGGACAGTAAATAAAATAATAAAAAAAAATTATTTCTAGATGTAGTCATGGAGTCAAGGGCCTTGTGAGAAAGCCAGGCAGGGCTGTGGCCTTTTTTGGTTAAGTGAATTGGAAGGAGCTTCAAGAATTGCTTCCTGAGAAGTTAGAACCTGACCTGATTCATAACTAGGATTCCAAGGAGATAACAAGACAAAGATAGGGCAGAGAGGGAGGTGGTTCAGCCACATTAGACAGCATAAGTGACATCTTAGTGGAAAAAATGATACATTTGGGAAGAAAATTTCAAGGCACTCAGAGGTTCTGACATATACAGCACCAAACAAGCAGGGTGGATGTGAGAGACACGCAAGAGAGCAAGATTAAAGTTAGTACTGCTAAAAAATGTTCAGATGGTTAAGTGTGGGAGCTATCAGTGGCAGAAAAGCAAAGAAAATCTGATAATGAAGAAGGATATGAAGGGACTGAGAAACTGGGAGCTAACCTCATAACAGATCTCAAAACGTAACTATTTAAACCAATCTCTCCTGATGTTAGACCGCCACATGTAACTATTTAAGTTTATCTTCCCTGAGAAATCTTAGCTTCTGGCCAAGGTGGAATAACAGGGACTGGATTTACCCTTCAGCCCAAAAGGACTAGATAATAGGCTCAATAGATGAAACAAATTTCTGAGGACACTGGACATCTGGGAAGACAGTGATCTCCAAGAGAAAGGAAATAAATAAGATAATCCGTAAGATTGCTAAGGCTCACTATATGGAGAGAGACTGCATCCTGAGGTGTAAGGAGAAAAAACAGGCACAGCCGCAGGACTTCGTGATTCAGGAGATGGAGCTCAGAGTGGAGGGAAAACAGGGTGACTCGAGTTCACAGAGCAGGGAACTGGGAAAGAAAGAGATGCATAGAAAACTTAGAGTTCCTTTACAGAAGCTCCTTTGAATTTTCCATGGAGTCCCAATCAACACCTCCGTGATAGGAAATTACTTTACAGCTGGCAAAGAAACATCCACAAGAAAAAGAGGTAATAGTACCTGGCTCACTGGTTTGGGAATATGTCTATTACCAATAATAAGGCTCTGAAATCTATAATTCATGTGCTGTTGTACAAGTACTCAAAGAGTCTTGTTTCAATAATGGGAAATAATTAACCACAGAGCAAACACTGCTCCAGCCCCACCTACGAAAACTTAAGTCAGAATCTGAAAGAATCAACTTTTTCTAAGTGATCTAATAACATATGTGTAGAAATATATATATATATATATATATTTTTAAACATGACTGGCCTGACCGTTACCCTTTGAAAGGTGTACCTACAAGGTGGGCGTTGGCTAGTATCTGGGAATTTTGGTTGGGGGAGGGTTCCAACCATTAACTGAGAAGAGCGACTTGCTGTGTTTAAACTGATTGAACAAACCAAATGATGTACACTAAATATCTTCTGTCTTTCTGGGGCTCTGGAACTTACAAACTTAAAAAACTGGGGGTGCTTCCCTGGTCAGCATTATTTCATGCATGTTGTCACAACTCATTGCTGGAAGCTTTAAGTGTATCCTGTGGGATCCTACTCTGGAAGACCCTTGGAAGCTCAGGCCTGATTTCCCTCAGACTTTGTCCCATGTGCCTTTACTCTTCACTGATTTTTTTTTTATCCTTTCTCCATAGTAAATCAGTCTTGAGTGTGATTCTGTGCTGACACCATGTGTTTTCCTAAATAATCATTGAAACATGGCCTTGTCTTAAGGAACCTGCAACACAGCATCTAAAGAAAAAAAAAAACAAAAACTCAAGAACATCTAAGAATTTAAAATATCCAGACTCTCATAGGGTAAAATTCAAAGTGACTGCCATATAATAATAAAACACCATGCATGCAATCAAGCAGAAAAGCATAAGGTATAAGGAGGAGGGAAAAAAAATCATTTAAAAAATCACCCAGAACTAATAGATGTTAGACTCAGAGGACAGAGGAATTAAGACAATTACTGTAAGTGTATTCCATATATTATAATCTGATAAATATATTAAGACATGGAGTGTATATATAAAAGACTAAAATGAATATAATGGAAAAATGACACACAAATGTCTGAGATAACATATCACTGGATAGATTTAAGAGAAGATTAGAAATTGCAGAAGAAAAAAACTTGAGCAGGAAGACAAGTTAAAGCAGTCTAATATATGTATACTGGAATGCTTGGAAGAAAGAGAAAGGGTGAAAGAGAAAAGCATTACAAAAAATAATGACTCCAAAATTTTCAAACCTAATGAAATCTATACCACAGATCCAAGAATCTCAGCAAAGTCCAAGTATAATATGAAAAAACAACACAAAGTTATATTATCAAATTGCACAAAACATGTAATAAAGTGAACATTTTAAAAGCAACCAGAAGAAAAAGACACATTACAGAGGAACAAAGACAAGAAATTCTACAGATTTCCTATCAGAAACAATGTAAATGAGAAGATAATGGAACAATAAAATCAAAGTATATTAAAATATAAAATCTTGTCAATCCAGAATTTTACGTTTATGTAAAGTTTCCTCAAAAATTAGAAAAAAAATGTAGGCTTTAGAGACATATGAAAGTTGAAGGAATTATCACCAGGTTCACACTAAAAGAAATACTAAAGTTCTTCGGGCACAA
Source organism: Canis lupus familiaris (assembly GCF_011100685.1). Taxonomy (NCBI): domain Eukaryota; kingdom Metazoa; phylum Chordata; class Mammalia; order Carnivora; family Canidae; genus Canis; species Canis lupus. The sequence goes on from NC_049243.1 coordinate 25,788,424, forward strand.
GAGATGCAATAGAAAAAACAGTTGCCAAAGGAATGAAGATAATAGGAAATAGTAATGATGTGAGTAAATTTAAGACATTTTCTTATTTACATTACTTTAAAATACATTGACCATTCTAACAAAAATAATAGCAGTTCAGTGTTGTGGGTTATAACATAAATAGCAATAAAATAGAGCCAACAATAGCACAAAAGCCAGTAAGTAGGAAATGACAAAATGCTTTCATAATATTCTGATATTTTACTTAAAATGTTATAATAACACTTTAAGTTAGACTTCAATAAGTTTAGATGTATATCATAAGCCAAAAAGCAACCACTAAAATAATAAAACAAAGAATTATGACTTAATATATTATGAAAAGAGGTAAAATCCTAAGAGTACTGAATGAACAAAAGACATAAAAATTAATAACAAACAGATAACTGGAAAACAAGGAGCAATTTAGATTTAAACCCAATCACGAGTAATCACATTATATGTAAATAAAATAATCCAATCAAAACACAAAATGATATGTGATTTAAAAGGAAAAAAAGCAAGGCCCAACTACAACTTGTTTATTAGAAACCTACTTTAAATACAAAGTCACAGGTAAGTCAAAGTGAAAGGATAGAAAAAGATATACCATAGTAACACTAATCAAAAGAAGGCTGAGCTGTCTACACAGATATTAGACAAGTGGATTTCAGAGAAAATAATATTAAAAGGGAGAAAGTATGTCATAATGATAAACATGTTCATTTATCCAGAGGATTTAGCATTACAAATGTTTGTGCACAGAATAACAGCTTCAAAATGCATGAAGCAAAAACTAACAGTATTGAAAGGAGAAACAGAAAAATCCACAAATATAGTAAAATATTTAAGGATCCCTCCTTTACTACTAGAGAACCATTAGACCAAAAATCAGCAAGGGTATAAGAGATTTGAATATCATCAATCAACTTCATCTAACTGATATTCTACAATATTCAATCTACAATAGAGAAATACATTCTTTTCAAGCACGTACTGAACATTTGCAACATGGACCATATTCTAAACCATAAAATAAGTCTTATAAATTTAAAACCATTAAGGTCTTACAAAGTATATATTTTGGCAACACTGCAATTAAATTAGAAATCAGAGATCTCTGGAAAAACCTCAAAATATTTGGAAACTAAATGGCACAATTATAGATAACCCAGTGGTCAAGAAATCAAAAGATAAATTAGAATTTTGAACTGAATCATAATGAAAACACAAGGCACGTCATTAAAATAGTTTATAAATTTACACCTTAAATAAGCGGCCTCAGCTTTCACCCTAGAAAAAGATGAGCAATAAGTGAGCAGAAGAAACAGACATAAACACCAATATATCCTTATTGATTTCGTTATCATATCTTTACTAATTTTTTCATCTGATTTTAAAAGTAACAAATGTTATACCTAAAACTGCGCCCCAAACCAACATGGATTGAAAAGGAAAACAATATTTTTTTAAAGGTTTTATTTATCTATTCATGAGACACAGAGGGAGAGAGGCAGAGACACAGGCAGAGGGAGTAACAGGCTTCATTCAGGAACCCCGATGTAGGACTCAATCCCAGGACTCCAGACCATGCCCTGAGCCAAAGGCAGGTGCTCAACCGCTGAGCCACCCAGGCATCCCAAAACTAAAATATTACATATACTTCAATCCAACAATTCCATTATTGCTAACTTATGCTATGGAAGTTTCTTACCATGCTATTTATAAGATAGCAAAACTTGGAAACTATCTGACTATCCATATGTTGGGAGAATGATTAAATAATCTTTGTGTATCAACTCAATGGGATGTGATGCAGCCATTACAAATCATGATTGGGAAGACTGATAGTTGGAATTCTTGTTAATAACCATAACTACAATTAGTTCAACATATCACTATATAAAAAGAATGATTACAAAGCCTTCAAATTCCTATCCTTTCCATCTAACCTCCACAACTTCACCCACGCACACCCTGTAGCTTGGCATAAGTGAAACTATGTACAAACACTACTGAGTATGAATATATAGACAATAGTAAGCACTGAAATAGAAAAGCCACATGGTGAGATTTAGAATTTTCTTCTTAACTTGTAAATCCCTATTATTGTTTGGATAATACATAATTTAACTTTAAATGATAAGCAGTACTACAGTTTTCCCAATTCATCAGGGATTTAAGGGACTTAAATGATCACCGTCAAGCAGTCATCATGGCAATGCCTACACTATGACAGAAAAATCTGAGAACTGAGGTGTTTATCCAGATAATTCCACATCCTGACCATCCCTTCCAAATAATCACTTTATAAAAATCATATAGATAACTGAAACAGATTTTTTTCCCTTTGATAATTATCTCAAGTCTCAACTCACTTTGCTGTTTAAAATCTGTGCCAGTAATGTTCCTCAAATTTTAATTGCATATGAATCACCTGGGGATCTTGTTAGAAGGCCGACTGATTTGGTAGATTTTGGATGAGGCCTGAGAGTCTTCATTTTGTAACAAGCTCCCAGGTGACGTGAATGCTTCTGTTCTAAAGACCACGCCTAAGTAACAAGTCACATGGCACCTGAGTAATTTACTTATCTAGTGAATCTAGATCATTCATATATGTATATATATGTATAAACCTATGTACAAATGTCTAATTGTTATGACAGTTTTGGTCATCAACATCAAGTTTTGGAAAGCTACTTACTGTTTATAAATTCCTTCTAATAAAGGAAAGAATGGGGGTTGGGGAAAAAAGAATAGAAAAGAAAAAGTAAGGTTAGAGGATAGAGACAAAAAAGGGAGAGCGGGAAAGAGAAAGAACATGTTGAATTTGAGACTTGGCAGAAGTTTGACTTGAGCAATGATAAAAGCAAAATTTGGTTGTAAATGCTCAAAAAACAACAATAAACTCCAGTCACTCTTGCTGATGGAAAAAAAAGTAATATATGTTCATTTTTTAAGTTGGGAAACTCTGAAAAGTCACAAAGGAGAATGTAAATTCTTATGATCATACGACATGACATTTGGAAGGTACCTGGGTGGCTTAGTTGGTTGAGTGTCTGCCTTTGGCTCAGGTCATGATCCCAGGGTGCTGGGAAGACCCACATTCAGGCTCCTTGCTCAGGGGGGAGTCTGCTTCTACCTCTGCCTCCCCAGGCCACTGACTTGTACTCTCTTGCTCTCTCTCAAATAAATAAATAAAACCTTAAAAAAGACATAACATTTGGATATATTTTTTAAGAGTTTATACATGTATATATTAAGCAAATGTCTTTTATTTGGAAAGATACATATTAAAACTATATCAGTTATTTTTGTAGAGTTGCAATTAACATACAAAACTTGTATGTTCTACTTTTATAACACCAAAAGTGTTCCAAGTTCAAGATTGTGTCTTTGATGTGTTGTATTATTCTAACAGTAAAAATGAACATTGTTCACCATTTATTGTATTCTAGAAATTACACTAAGAATTTTATATAGATTATATCATTAATTCCTTTTAGCAAGAATAGGTGAAAACTGTTACTTGAATGTTTATAATTATAAATTGTATTTCAGGAGCTTGAAAATTAAGTTTTAAGTAGTTGATTATCAGGGCGCCTCGGTGGCTCAGTTGGTCAAGTGTCTGCCTTCAGCTCACATCATGATCCTGGAGTCCTAGGACTGAGCCCCACATCAGACTCCCTGCTAAGCGGGGAGCCTGCTTCTCCCCCAATGTGTGTGCGAGCAGTCTCTCTTTCTCTCTCTCTCAAATAAATAAAAATCTTTAAAAAAATGATAATCGGTTTTCATTTCTGGTAACATGAGTCCAATACACTGAACAAAACACAAAAATTCTGAATTAAATATTTTAAAACATGGAGGTGTCATTCTGAGGCCAGAATAAGAGAAGACCTCCAAAAACTTAGACAAGAACAGAAGGTCTTGTTTAACTTTAAGCTGTCTATAAATCCATGGTGACAGAGCTTCAGTTTCAATGGTCATGATTAAGGGGGGCAGGAAATTAAGTCAGTCTAGAGAATTTCACATGAAGCTAGGACTCAAAATGGCTATACTCTTACTTACAAAGTTGCAGGAGAAAAAAAAAAAAATCCACCCCACAAAGGCACATGCCAGAAAAAATTGTATCAGCTATGGCTCTGGTTAAGGGAGAAAAGTCTCATTGAGACTTCAGGAGAGTACACACACTGATGGGTTTGGAAATGTTTTAGAAATGATTACTTATTCAAAAATGTGAACTAAAAGACTACAAGTTAAAATGTAAATTTAATGTAAATGTAATATAAGGTGTCCCAGGCACCTAGCAGAAGGAAATAAAATTCCTCCATGGAGTACTACATTCTCAAAACTGATTTTAAAAGATTTCCACAGATAAGATTCCTATGAACATGAGTTCAAGTAAATTTCAAACCTCTCAAAAATTCAAAATTTCAAAAATTCAAATATTTTTTTCAAGATTGTTAAGAAACAAGGCTTTAGAAAGAATCAGAAATATAATGAATGCAAAATCAGACCTAAATAATATATGAGAGTACCAGGAGCAATACAAAAAAATGGGCATATATAGATCTCCTAACATAAAAGAAATAAAAGAAACACATAGCCTATCAAGAATGACTAAGAAGATTGGAAAAGAACTCAAGAGAATTTCCAAAACTGAAAATATAATTAATATTAACAGTTCTATGTGAGTGTTAAGTAGTAAACTATATACACCTGACATACACTTAATAGTATGAAAGATAAACCTGAGGAAATTGCATAAAAGGAAGCTAAGTCAAAGTAATGGCCTAAGAAAGGAGGTCAAGAAACCTAAAAGTTTAAGTGAAAAGTCTAACTTACAACTAAATTACAATTCCAGAAAGTTCTAAAAATATAAAAAGACAGAGGCATTATCAAAGACATAATGGCTTAGAATTTTCTAAATTAAGGAAAAATACCTCCTCAACTATCTGGGAAGCACGCTATTTCCCAAATATAAATAAAAATAAGTCCATAGTTAATACACATTGTATTCAAGCCCAAAGCATCAAGGGCAGACCAAAGTTATTAAAAGCATCCGGAGGAGAGAAAGATAAAATGTTTCCAAAAAAAAAAAAAAAAAAGGTTTAAACTACCTTTCCATTGCAACAATGGATGCCCAGAAGTCAGTCTTAGCAATACACATTGCTAAGAAAAATTTACTGAGAGGGGGCACCTGGGTGGCTCGGTGGTTGAGCGTCTACCCTTGGCTCAGGACGTGATCCTGGGGTACAGGGATCCAGTCTGCACCTGGCTTCCCGCAGGGAGCCTGCTTCTCCCTCTGCCTGTGCCTCTGCCTCTTTCTCTGTGTCTCATGAATAAATAAAATCTTAAAAAAAATAAAATAAAAAGAGATATTTTTAAGCTAACAGAGAGTAAATGCTCCCAACCTTGGGAGTTCCCTGGGGACACCTGAAAGCAGCCGGGCCCCTGGAGTGGGCAAGGAGAAAACACAGGGGCGCCCCCCCACACACACACCTCCCCCCCCCATGGTAGGCAGCACTTTTAACAAGTGAACTTACTTAGGAGGATGTCTCGCAAGCAGCAAGAGGAGTCGATCTGGCAAGAGGCCCACCAGAATCGTTGAAGTTCCTGCAGAGGCCGAGGGGGTCTTCAAGCGGATCGCCCTGGTGGATGCTCTGGGAAGGCTGCAGCCTCGCAAACCCTCCTAGTGCGGTAACTGCGGGCGGTGCAAGGAGCCGGTTTTCCAAGGATGGGGAGGGGGGCGCGTGTCAGGCTCCTGGGCCTGCCCGCAGCCCGCACCCCGCTCACAGGGCACCTGGAGGTCACGTTCTCTGGTTGACCTCCTGCAACACTCCAGCCCTGGCGACTCCCTGTTGCAATCTGATAGCCCGGCCTTGCACGCTGTGCCGGGGAGGTGGGCGAGGGGCTTTGTTAGCATGCAGGCAGCTCGTCGGCCGCTGCCAGCCAAACACAGATGGAGACCATGATTCCCAAAATAAGTAACAACTCCCCCCTCCCCCCACCCAAGAACCCTATGATCCAAATCACAGTAAGTTTCCTGGGCTGAGGGTCAGAGCATTGAGGGCATTTCCCTGGGTCTTTCATGCAATTTCATAAAGATGATACATTAGACTCATCAGATATGAACGCACCACGCTTTGTTCCGCAATAGACAAGTGACTTCTTGGGAAGCTCCAGTAATTGCCAAGGCTGTTGGATTTTGGAGGACAGCTTTTTTTTGTTACAGACATTTCAGTGTTTATTAAGGACAGGGTTTGTTGGCTGTCATCTAGGTTCTGCAGGGCGAATTTAGTGTGCTATAACTTCTTCCAGACTAACGGAGTTGGAACAAAGGCCGTGGCCAAATGATCCTACTAGTGGAAAACAGAATGTGCTATTCTGGTTTTGAGGAGAGGAGGGTTGGCAGCTTTAGGAATTTGACCTGGTGGTGCACACCAGAAATGTTGGCCAGGGGAGGCAGCACTGTCAGGGGTGAGGAGGTGACGTAGGTGTGGGATATGCAAGGTGGGGACCCCAGTCTTCTCCCCTCCTTCAGTGGCGTGAGCTGCATTTCAGATGTAGTGTATTTCCATAGGTCTGGCTTGCAGCAAGACAATAGGATCCCGTGGGAGACACTGAGTAGATCCCCCTCACCCAGAAGTTTGAAGAAAGTCACCCATCCTGGTGAGACTGGAAATTCAGCAAATACTGCAAATTCCAGTATGTATGTCTTCCCAGGCATGATGGGACTTGGCATCTCAGCAGTACAGTACCTTGATCCGTGGTGAGAATTGGGGCAGTGGCTATTTCCTCTGCCTTCCTCTGCCTTTACATGTTGGATGTCTTAGGGTTCCCCTATATGTCATATGGGGCCCAAAGCCCTACCGGTTGACCATTCAAATTGAGAACAAAAGATGCACCCCCCCATTAGACAGCAATAACTGACAAACAAGATGGGTTTCCTCATGTCAAGGGAGAGAAACCAAAACTGTAATCAGCTCGAATGACCTTGAGGAACAAAACCAGTCAGCACAGCCTGAAGTGACAAACCTGCACAAAACTCAGCAAAATTCACAAAAAGACCCTTGCAACATATGTGCTTCAGTGGCTGCCACATACTGAAACTGCTACAAGAAATCGTGAGCTATATCCTGCTTGTCACTCTGCTCCTACAGCCTGCAGTTTGGGATTTGAATCAAACCCAGCTCCGTAAAGGGAACAAAACTTGTGGGTTTTGCCTGTTTAACTCAGCGCCTAAACCTTCCCCTTTGGAGAGTACTTTCAGTTTGTAGCCAAAGGCTGCTGCATCTCCCCAGTTTGCAAACTACACAGCAATAAAGCTTTTGCTTGCCTCTGACTAAATCCTTGCATTCCAGGATGGTTTTTTGTTGTTGTTGTTGTTGTTGGCAGGATGTATTAAAGCCTGGGGTAGTACCTTAGCCCACCTAGCCAAGATGGTTTTGCTTGTTAGTAATTTAATCTGCTGCTTTAATATCCCATTCTTCCTTTCTGCCAACCCTGCTGCTTTCAGGTTATGGGGAAGATAGACCTTCCATTCAGTGTCATGTTCTTTTGCCTAATCTTGCATATCAGAACCTTCAAAATGTGACTTACAGTTACTGTCTATTCCACAAAGGCATTCATACATGGTACTCAGTGTCTCTAATCCCTTGATGGTGGCAGCCTGGCTTGCAAGGCATCAAGAAAAAGCTTGGGTTAGGCCAGATGTGGTGTCCACACAAACCAAGGCATTATTTTGAGCCATCACCTGAAGGGAAGGGGCCAATATAATCCACTTGCCAATCCCTCACCAGTTGGGAACTCTGGTGGATGGCCCTAAGACTCTTTTGGGAGTTGCCTTGGATGTTTAGAACACACATAGCATGCTTTTACTGCATTAAGCAAATGCCCGTATTTCAAGGGAATGTTGACATCCTTGGCAATACACCACCTCACGTGAATGCTGTGGTGGCCACTTTCCTACGCACCCAATCTCTTATATCTACTAAGGGGTCAGTTGCCAGGTAGAGCTCATAGAGCCTCTTGATTGGCAAGGGGTAGCAACACTTTATGAGCTGAGATGTGGAAAGCAATGAAGACAGCCTCAGCCTCTTGCAGACGAAGCCAAATGTCTTTCCACATAACATAACCCCATAAAGGCTAATTCACAATCATCCACTCCTTGGTTTACTGTTGTCCAAAGCCATAAGGCTAAACTCTTGAGAACAGCTCAACTGCCGGTGCAAAGGGTTAATGGCCAGGGTTCCTGAGTGGTCCCCAGCCAAACTGCTCTTGAGTTCAGCCCACTGGCTGCTGTGGTTTGTTCCTCTTTCCCTCCAGATGGTGTCAATGTTGGGCTGGACAGCAATCGCAATCCTTGTGGATGGGTTGCCCCAAGGAGACCCATGTGTACACTAGGCATCAGCGAAAAATTTCCCCACTTCCTCCCCATAGACCACACGAATAGCGGCAGGAGCATTTAGAGGATCTATATACTACAGAACCTAGTAGTACCCACATTTCTGTTTGTGTGTGTGTGTGCGCGCGCACACACGTGCACATGTGTACACCACTGATTATATTTCTCTGGAGAACTCCTGATTTAAACTGAGTAGTAGGAAGAGAGATTAGTGGTTGTAGCTATAAAGAGATAGTATGAGGGATCCTTGTGATTAAAGTATTCTGGGTCTTGACTGTGGTGATGTTCCTATGAATCTATTCTTGTAATCAAATTGTATAAAACTAAACACACGTGCACACACAAATGAGTGTATGTAAATCTAGTGAAATCTGAGTAAAGCTGATAGATGATATCACTGTCTACTTCCTGGATTTGCTACTGTACTATATTTATCCTTTGGTGAAAATGTTATCCTTAGGGAAAATGGGTGAAGGGTACATGGGATATCTCTTTGCTATTTCTTGTAACTGCATATCATCTATAATTATCTCAAAAAAAACTTGTAATTTTTCAAAAAAGCTAAGTAAATTATGCAATGGATACCACATTCCAAGTTAAGAGCAAATTCATCATGAGAATTTGCAAAGCTCTCTGAAACCTAATTTTGTGACTTCAGCTGTCCGTCCATCTCCAAACTACAAAACAGATTTAAAGCTATGAAATAAAGAATTGATGCAGGAAGATAGCTACTGGTGAGAGCTGTAGGTTGTTTCAGGTTCAAGACTCTCCAGTCACCCATGGGAGGTGACAGGTGTCTATCTCTCATCTGAAGTCTAGGTCCCAACCTCAGTGGGACCACTTAGAGGACCTGACTTTTGTCCACTAATGGTTATTCGACACAGAGGGCCAGTACCTCCCTCAGGCTTGAATTTCACAAAGTAAGAATGTGTGTTTGGCTTATTGCTCTGACAAAAGTACAGAGAGTTTGCTGCTTTGGGGGCACTCTTCCAACATGCCTGGCGTTGGTTGAGGAAAAGAATACCTAAGTGTTCACTATGAATACATGTGGCTCTAATGCAAGAATGATAGATGTAGAAGATAGCTGGGCCTCACACTGAACACTTAATAGACAAAAAGACTCCTAAGTAATACATGTACATTTGGTTGCATCAAGGCAATGGCAGGCAAATCCCCAGGGATGAGGCAAGTGTCCCCCCGCCCCCCACCCCGCCAAACCCTCAGATAGTCAGTTGTAAATAGTTGTCAAATCTGAATGCTAAATTATCATTCATTGTAGACAATTAGAAGCTTTATACATCCTGCCTCATGCCCCTAACCTTCCTTCCCTACAAATACATTGTGCTATTAAATCATTTGCCTGTTTCTTCATTCTTGCTCAGCTCTGTTCTATATTGCAGGAAATTTCATTTCCCAAGAACTTGCCCATCTCCATTTGGTCCCTGGTGTCTAATGCTTATTGTCTCACAGTGACTATGGGTGGGAAAAGAAAAATCATACATAAAGCATATACTAAAAAGCACCAAAATCTATTAATGGAAGGAACTAAAACCATTCAGCATATAGAAATCCAGGCATATGACAACCAAATAGATTTAATTGAAAGATCCAACTCAACAGGAGCCCCTTTTCCTTTGTAAATTTAATGAATTAAAAAAGGGGGGCTGACTAGTAATAACATTTCTCCCTCCCAGCTCCTACACTTGGTGTAGAAGCCAACAATACTATTTAATAAAATAAATTTTAATAATTTTATTAAGTTCAGTCTTTGTTTTTGAAAATAACAGATTGAAATACATCATTGGACATGAGTACACACAATAAATAGAAAATAGAGGTGCACAGTGCTGGCAATATATGGATCAACTCTTCTATTTCTTTTTTCATAATGTAGTAGACCAAATCTGACACACAATTAGCCGCCAAAGAACCAAAAACATGGTTCAAAACTACTAGCAAGAGAGCTTAACACAATGGATGAACTACCAAAAATATTTATTGTCTACTGGGGAGCTAACTTTATTACAGCATTGAATTCTACTTTATCTATAGTGATTTTTAATGTGTGTGTATACACACACACACACAAACATATAGATAGATAGATAGATAGATAGATAGATAGATAGATAGATAGATAGACATGATTTATCTTAGAGAGTGTGTGAGCAGTGGGAGGGGCTCAAACCAACTCCCCACTGAGTGCAGAGGTAGACTTCAGGCTTGATCCTATGATCCCAAGATCTTGACCTGAGCCAAAATCAAGAGTTGGACTCTCAATCCACTGAGCCACCCAAGACACCCCTAAATTTATATTCTGCTTAAGTTTTACTGCTTATTAAAGATGCAAAATTTACCATAGTCTACTTGTATTGACTGACATTTTACAGTTCAAGTAAAGCATAGAAATGTTACATCCTTTCACATGACTTTACACTTCCTCAGTTATACTGTAATTGTTTTAAGTATTTTCTCTCCTTACATTGAGAATAACACCAAACTGTGTTATAATTTTTGCTTCCACAAACCTGGAGGCCCTCCAAAGAGAAGGGCTTAGAACTTCTTGAAGGCTGGATCCTCAGCACAAAAGCCTGAGGATTCACTCCAAGTGGTATGGATGGGGGAGATTGTTTGGATTGAAGACATTTAGATGGAGGAAGGCTCAATAATAACTGAAATAGAATTTTTTCCTCCCTGTTCAGCTTCATGGTCAGATTAATCAATAATTTTATTTAGGAAAAAAATATAAGGTATCTTCTATTATACCCTTACTGGGATTGCAAATTCATATTCAGAATTAAGTTCACAATGCTAAAACTATTTTTTAGTTTATTAAATATTTTCTTGATTTTATGTAATTTAATGATTTTGTAGAACTATTGGTTGGCTTTTACAGTGTCTGCATAGTTATAAGCCCCCACCCATCCCCAACTATGCCCTGCCCTGACAGAAGATTTGCTAGTCATTTTCTACAACATATTTGCCAGTCTCCCAGACAGTGGTCCTCAACCTTCCTATTCACTAGAAATATCTGAGAAATGTAAGCCTTACCCCTAGCCCCAATCCCCAGAGATTCAAATTTAATTGGACACAGTATTTCTAAAATTCCCTTGATGCATCTAATGTATGGCCAAGGTACCTTACTGGCATGTGCTCTGACTTGAGGCAATCAAAATTCTCAGGTAATCTGACTTAAGAACAAGGAAGAGAAAATAATGGGCACACTTCTGTGGGCTGGGTCTTATGCTCCTGAATAATGGAAAGGTCAAGAGGTGAATAAGAGAAACAAATATGTCCACAATGAGGGAAAAAAGAAGCAGTCCCAAAGAGGAGCAGAGGGATAAAAGTAAGAGGGACCATGGCTTGAGGTTCCATGTTTACTCCTCTGTCTCTATGACCAATTCCTTTTGCTCTTTAACTATTTGCAGGAATTAGTTTTTGTTACGCCAACCAAAGAAGGCCTAATTGATCCAATGGTTCAATTCAAAATCTCTAGCTCATTAACCTATAAATACAAATAACGCTACCACAACAAGTGTCACTCATTACCTGATAGACTCTTAGCATTTAGGCATTTATCCTCTGTGTTTGAATCATTTGAGGCCATTTTACTATAGATCTATAGATGCTGGGTCATAAGAGTTAAATATTACAACTATACTCAAAAGTCCCAACATAGTAGAAATTTGATGATAATGTGTGTGAGTGTGTGTGTGTGTGTGTGTGTGTGTGATTAAACAGGCTACTTACCTTAGAATAAATTTGGTGAGCATTGGTAAGACAAATGATCTGGTTGACATAAATAAAAAATACCATGAAAAGAATACCTGGTAGAGCATTTTACCTAGAGGAAAACGTATCCATCCCTTTCCTCAATCCCTACACAACTATTTAATTCACAAAGCACGTTGTATTATTCTCTAGAAGGTGGATGTACAATTGGGTCACTATTACTACTTCTCAGGAAGTCTCTAAGTCAGTACCCTCTTAACACCAGCTCCATGCCCACTACACATTAGAAGATGCTCAATGAATCTTTTCTCATTGAAAGTAAAATTTCCTATTCCAACAAAATGATCAGCTCCTCTGGGACAACAGCTAAGTTTCCCACTTGAGTCATTACAACATCTAGCACAGTGCTTTGTGCAGAATAGAGGCTTTATTAATGAATCTGTTTAAATGAATAAATGAAGATCAGTTCAGCTTTTATATACCAGTTGTACATATTAAAGGTAAATGTTAGCACCAAGCCTACACATAAGTAAAAGTGATATTTTTTACAATGCCATTTACAATAACGTTTTAATTCTATTAACATCTCTACTTCCCATATTGTAAAAATGCAATCCATATAACTTTTATTTGTAATTTACTCTTGTCTGGTAATAAATAGCTTTTGTTCATATTGTAGTTTTGCTAGTCCCAATGAGAACAACATGGGGAGAAACCTTAAATCATTACCAAATTCCACTAACATCCAAAGACTGTATGATGTTCTAGTACAAGTCTTACTGACATAAACACATGAAGACAGAAGACAAAAATGTGTTTGTAATGGTCACACAAACATTTTAAGTTTTTATTAGGGAAAATCATATTTTGTTAATTCATGAAATAATTTCTTTTGACAGAAAAAATCCATTTTCCATTCTCTTGGGAACGTTTAGAATATTCACAGAGATAGTAACCCAATATTTGTTCATATGCAGCATTTTGGATTGATTAAAACGTGTCTATATTATTAAAAGATATTGGAATTTCAAAGTTTCTAAAGGCATTTTTTCCAATGATAGAGAATGAAAGCAAAACACTAAGATAGAGTTACAAATCTACACTCTTATAGATATGGGAATAATATATTTTGTTCCATCAACATGTCTACTTTACATTATTCAGCACAAAGCTTTGTGAAATAAGAATCATGGGAATATAAGAATATAAAGGAAAAGGGTACAAATAACAGCTTCATAAACTGAGAAATGTACATAAATAAATCATGTATATGTGGGCAGTTTGCTTAGCTGGCAAGAAACAAAATATGGAAAATCTGCTTGTTAAACAATAACTACAGAGTGTGCTTTTATGATGTTTTTCAGCACAGTAATTCATATTAGAGATAGAAGCAGTTGCATGTTAAATAAAATCATTGAGCATTGTTCCCCTCGCATTGCAAAGAGCTGACTTATGTTGTTTTTAGATGCCTCCCATTAGAAAGTAAATATTCCTTCAATGCTATGCATTTCACAAAATTTAATAAAGACGAACTGTAAATAAAGTCACAGGGAGATTTCAGACAGTTTTATTAGGAGATTGTTGAAAAGAAAAAAGAAAATTAAATACAATAACAGTAAACGTGGTTCTCACATTGAAACCAGGCTCAAAGAACTAGGCTACCATAGAAAAATTTCCAATTCTTGCATTATGATGTAAAAACAGATTTTTGTACAGATTTTGTACAACAAAATTCGTAATAACCTTTTCTCATTTTTAGAAAACTTTAAATATATAGATAAAAATAGACAATTTTCATAGGTCCTACATGAAGATGAGTATGTTCTGTTCCAAGGGCTTGCATAGAGCGCAAATGTGGTTATAATATAGTACAACTAGACATTAATATTTTTAGGATTACAAAAGCATGGAAACCATAAAATGGGCACAATTTTACTTGTCTATACCAAAAAATAAAAACCCAAACAAACAAACAAACCAAAAACCCAAAAACAAAAACAAATTTCAAACCGACCTGTAAAACTAAAAAAGGAGAAAAAACTTAAGTTACAGACTTAAAATAGCATTTCATGAATTGTAATATTTACAACATGTTAGTAAGATTCTCTCTTAACATATAGCTGATAGCTTCTTTCTTTAATTCTTGCTAAAATTCCTTTTATACCAACCAAACACTAAAGCATTCTCAAAGGTCTTGAAAGTATGCATTTTAAAACTATTTAACCTACTTAACAGGTGACTCTATGCAAGGAGCAGAGCAATGGCTGATTCTACTACTTAGGTAAGTTGTAGGCTTTTTAAAAAATCTTTTAAAAAATGTATGATTCAAAAGCTTGCCACAAGTCCCTCCAATTTTAAGTGTTGTAATCCTTTAAAGACTGCATACAGGGAAAAGCAAGAAATACAACAAGGAATAGAATCTCTTGTGCTCAAACAACAAAAGATGGCTATGGAAAAACTATGCTTCGAAAACCAAGTTTCTACAAAGCATATACTAATAGTATTTTAAATAAAAATATTGCTCCCTTTCAAGCAAGCTAAAATAGGAACTGTATATATAACTTTTTTTACTGTAGTAAAAAATGGACTTAGCTGGTTAATAGCAAACTACACAAAAGAAAGAAGTATGTTCCAGTATTGCAAGGAAGACCTAAAAACTATAGAAGCTTAGTGCCAGAGTATCTATAATGTTAATTTCCTCTCTTAACCAAATGATTAGTACCGAATCAGAACTATCTTTAAACATTTTTAAGCTAGTTTTCTTGGACATTTGGGATTTTGCTCTTTATGGTAATAAATAATGCTATGATCATAAAATTTTAAGATGACAGCAAAATCATAAAATGCACAGCGACCGTCCTGATTCATAATATCAGTCTTTAAAGGTGTAACTCCAGATTAATAAAAACAAAGAGAAGGTAACTACAGTGTGTAATAAGCACTGTTTGCAGCTTTACTTCCAGTTATCTGCACAAAAGTGAAAACACATACTGTAACTTTCAAAAAGACAGTGAAAATAACACATAGGCACCCTTCCCTCTGACGGGGTGGGGGGGAAGCACAACACATTTTAACTTTATCACTCAGCGCTACATGGTATTGGACTGATACATCAAGGGTTTGTTAGGTTTTGTTTTTCAGCAACATTAACATAATATGACATTAACATATAAAAATATTTCTGGTGTTTTGATTTACTGTTCAGCCACAATCCATTCTCAATAGTGCAGTTTGGGGCACTAACTAGGGTTCAATATACAAATAAAAGTGGCTGACACAGAGTTCTGATGTCACCAGATGCTTAAGATCTCATTCATTAATACTGTGACTCCAGACAAATATTTACATGCCTGCATGCGTTAAAACCAGAAAGGTGTCTTTCTGACTAACAGGGTGACAAAACATATTTTCTAAAATTCTCATTTTCCTAAACTCTAGTATACTACTGCATACATAATACCTTCCTTGTATGTTTTATGTTTATATACTGTACATGTGACCAACAGTTTGAATAAGAAGCATCATTATTATTTTAAAATCTATATGCCCACTACCAGTTTGGAATGAAAACATGTTACATTTATTTTATTTTTTTAAGAAAAAAGACCTTCAGTGAAACCTTTTGGCTTATATTCAATGCTTCTTTTCAGATATGCAAAATGTTATTTCACTGGGTTGTTGTCAACATCCAATTGTTGGTCTTTTGGAAGTATGTGAAAAAAATCTTCAGGAGAAAACCCACAATTAGTTTAAAATCGAATGTAATAGAATATTACTCTTTGATTTATTGATTTTTTTTGTTTTTTTGTTTGTATTTTTTGTTTTTTTTTTGTGTTTTTGTTTTTTGTTTTTTTAGGAATCCTCTATGCCCCCTACAAGTTCATTTCCAAGGGTTCTTGCTGGTTTCTGGAGGACATAATTCTGAAGGTCTGAGTGATCACTGGTACAAGAGTCTTTTGATGTGCTCAGATCCAGAATTTTCAGAGGAGGAAAATGGTTCATTCCATTAAAAAAACAAAGCCAGGCCTTATTCAGGCCTGCCTTTAACTCTGTATACAAGTGTCCAGCAGCAAAGTTGCAGTGTTATTAACTGTAAGAAGTTTGAT
Source organism: Canis lupus familiaris (assembly GCF_011100685.1). Classification (NCBI taxonomy): domain Eukaryota; kingdom Metazoa; phylum Chordata; class Mammalia; order Carnivora; family Canidae; genus Canis; species Canis lupus. Next base: position 25,804,687 of record NC_049243.1, read on the forward strand.
ACTTGTACATTTACAAACATTCTCAGGTCTCTGGTATGAACCACAGGTGAAAATCAATGGAGGAAACTTTTTTTTTTTTTTTTTTGTAGAATACTTAAACTTTTAAAGAACATTAATACACAAAATTGAGGAAGTTCCCTTAAAAGGACTTTATTTTTTCCGAACTTTCCAATGACGAATGTCTGCAAAGTTCTTTACTATAACATGGATTTCTTCAACAGGAAAAATTCAGTACATGACAGTAGTTTTCAAATACAGTCTTCCATCTAAAAATGAACAATAAAGAAATAATTAATTTCATGACATCTGGGGGACAATTATGAATATAAAAAGTAAGTAGCCTGGTATAAAATTTGTAGATTTTATTCGATCTTCACTTGTTTAGGAAGTAACATTTTCCACATATTCTTAAAGTTAATTTCATAATTACGTTGAGTTTCCATGATCAGAAGGAATACAGAATTTCTAGTTCTCATAAATATATATTTGTTATTTTGATATCAGTTTGAGAGCACTCAGAAAACAGATAAGAGTATGTGTGTGTGGGTGTTACTGATATGCAAAGCTAGTTGATTTCTGTTGAATGACAATTCCTTCTTCCAAGCTTGCAGAACCAAATTTTCTCTGAATGCACTCAGGTGTGTCTCCATCACGAAAGACTGAGCTCCCATCTTACTCCTTAGCAGTGCTGTTAAGTATACCATTTAATGTACCTATTGTGCACATTTGTTGCTACTTATATGAAAGCCATCTAGGTTATTTCATCACTGTCAAGGAACTACATAGTCTTTCCTCCTTGAAGTGAAATTAGCCAAACAACCAAATGTTAAGAAGGAAATATATTACTCAACTTTTACCAATTAAGAAACCCACGGTTATGTGAAAAAGCAAATCAAATATTGGACACATGCAATAATCCCATTCGAATGAGACAGAAATAAGAAATGGGAAATTATGGGACGCCTGGATGGCTCAGCAGTGGTTGAGTGTCTGCCTTTGGCTCAGGGCGTGATCCTGGGATCTGGGGATGAAGTTCCGCATCAGGCTCCCTGTGAGGAGGCTGCTTTTCTCCCTCTGCCTATGTCTCTGCTTCCCTTTCTCTCTGTGTCACTCATGAATAAATAAATAAAATCTTAAAGAAAAAAAAAAGAAATGGGAAATTAAAAATCCAGAGGAAAAACAAAACAAAATGTAAGCTCATTTCTCAAATGTAGCACGCTTCAAGCTGCCAACTTTGTGGTGTGGACTAAATTTTGGATATATTTTATACAAATATATCTAAATTCCTATTTATAAGATCTACAGTAGAAGGTAATAAGAAAATTTTTCCAAGCATTTTTAAAACTGAATATTGCCATAAATGTTTGCAAAATGACTGGTAGCTGACCAATAGTGTTAAAATATAAAGAAACAATCTACAATAAATCCAGGAAATAGAAAAATACAGTCTAAATATGTGCAGCTCTCACTTTCAACATTAAGCTCATTGAATTCTTTTACATAATATATAGTAGACACAGAAACTCATAAGGAACTTAAAACCAATGTTAAACCATTTTTTACTTCATAGAAATACTGGTGTGCCCAAATTTTACATCCCTATTTTGTCTGATTTTAGCTTAAACTCTACAGTCGGAATATAACCTCTAAAACATCATAGAACTGTTTTATTCATTGATATATCCGCCAAACCTAGTACATGTTCAATAAATATTTGTTATACATATGAATCAGAGACAAGTTTTGTGAGACTTACACGAAGTAGATATTGAAATAAATAAAATATATATTTAATATATTATATTATTAACATCCAATATCCACCATTTGCCTTCAACAGCATGAAAAGCAATGTCCATCATATCAATCTCATACTGGCTAATTTCTAATAAGATATATCAAGTATTGGTTACCTCAATAAAATTAATCCAATTCAACTTTAATAATAACATTTATTTATTAATAACACTATTATCAAATTATTGTTATTAATATCATTATTTATTTATTAGGATCTCTAAACATCCTTATCTTCCCTGTTCAATAATCATATATCAACATTATTTTTAATATATACAACATCTAATAATGACAGTGACTATCTGTTCCCCGTAAGTGGCATACACACTTGGATATATACTATCTGAGATTCACAAATGAAAATATATTATTAAACCAACTATTTTTGAGCCATGACTTAAAGGCATGGAAAACTATGCTCTATAATCACCTTAGAAATGTTGTCTAAAAACATTTTACTTCATGGTCAGTAACAATAATCTTTCATTAATGCTAAATATTACTATAGCTCCCAAGTAGCCATTGTGATAATATTCAATAAAGATAGAAATTTCCTAAATCAAGTATTAAACTAATACCAAAATCAAAGTCATAACATTTTAATGAAAATTTCTTTCGAAGGATACAACAGTATCATATTAACATATTATGAAATATTTATTGTTTTCGCATGGAACATGGTCTGATTTCTTGTTTGCTTGATTACACCCACCTGTGGGACAAAACTATGTTTTTTCTCACTTACATTAGAGATATAAATATAGATATATAGATAACTTTCTAGTTTTAGCTTAGCGGGAATTTCAATTATTCACTTTAGAAATAAACCTAATAAACTTGGTATTTATAAAAATAAGCTAAATTTTCCGCTTTTCATTTACTTAGTACCAGGTGGCTAAAATTTGCACCTTTTTAGAGATAACTTTGATCATAATGATTTTTACTATGTAAGGCAACACATTTTATAAAAATCTAGTCATAGAGGATTCAGAAGCAACTGAAGGAATACTATATTTTTACCAAAGTTTTCTAATTCTTAACCTTTAATTACTTCATCCCTACTTCTTTATCCTTTGAACTGTCTCAGTATTTCTGCTATATATAATTATGTTGAGAGCATCATTTCCACTCTTACCTTAAAAAAAAAAAAAAGGCAATGTTTCCTAGCACTAGACAATGGGACAAGAGACATTCTTAACTTTCCCCAAATTCAAATTCCTTCACAATATCTATGGAAAAGTATTTGCTCATAATTAACATCTCATAATTTCATAATTTGCTCATTTGTTTTGATTTTTTAAAATCTTTGCACACTGAAAAAGAAAAAAAAAATAAAATCTTGAAAAACAGCTTTTGAATCTTCCGTGTTGTCTACAGCCTGATAGGTAGAAAGATTCTAGCAGCAAAGAGTTGTTACCCAAAAATAATTCACTGAGCGTAAATACTTGTTTTGAGAGATTTACTAGCCAAATTCTTCACCAAGGCCTACCAGGTGCTATATAATTTGATACAATATTTTCCTCTCTAATCTTGCTATTACCACTTTCCCCTCTTCCATGACCCTGGCTCTCCTTTGCATCTAGGACATGCCAAGCTCTGTACTGTGTTGGAATATTTAGGCCTGTTCTTACTTTTAAAATCTAGAAGGTAAATACCTCCTCCTTCCCTGTTTATTTTTCTGCTCCCTTATATGCAACTTCTCTAGATAGAGAGCTCCTATTTATTCTTTAATATAAGCATCCTAGGAATGAACTCCTTAGCATTTGTCTCACTTTGAAGTTACATCTGGGGAGCCTACTACACAACTGAGAACCACAGAAGTAGCATCCATATCTCTTATCCCATCAGTATTAGAATGACAGCATTCAGCACGATGCTTGCCTTAAAAATTTTACGCAGTCTCAAATAACAAACTTTTGGAGAAATAAATTAATATGCTTATATGACAAAAATAATTACCTTTAGCATTTTAATGTCTGCCTGAAACTAAATTTTATTTTATTTTATTATTTTATTTTTTTATTATTTTATTTTATTTTATTTTATTTTATTTTATTTATTTTATTTATTTTATTTATTTTATTTATTTTATTTTTGGAGGAGGGATGAAGGGATAGGAAGAGAGATAATCTTAAACCGGCTTCATGCCCAGCATGGAGCCCCATATAGGGCTTCATCTCACCACCATGATATCATGACATGAGCTGAAATTGTGTCAGAAGCTTAACCAACTGAGCCACCCAGGCATCCTTAAAACTAAATTTTAAAATGAAACTATATTCATTAAAAAATATAACAATGATATTTATTTTGAAAGCATCTTTATCACAGGTCATATATAAAATACATTTATAAAAATAATATACATTATATTTATATTCTCAGTATCTTATCTACTATAATTCTACTTTTAATAAATGTCTCCTTGCATTTTTGACTAATGTTCCTAACAGATGGACAAATGCATCAAGCATTAAAGATGCCAGCTATAAAACAGATCCCACCTGCTACAGTTAAGGCATTTCCATGATTAAATAATACTTGGGCATCAGAGATTATCTGCCTTAGAATTAACTAGAAGCAGATATACACCAGGCACAGACAGACCCTGGAGAGTAACTGTCTCTCCTTTTGACCACAAAGCCTAACTTTCAAATCAATTCTACTTTATAATTTTGTCATCTTTATTGAAACATACTTACAGATAATTGAAAGTCTGTAAGGAAAAAAATAATTTTATATTGTTCTGGAGAAATTATACTGGTCCTGAAATCCACAGCAAATATCTCCATTTGTATGTACCCAGAGAGCTAACAACAAGCCTCTGAATTATAGGACTATGGGTCTATCTCAGGCTTCTGATAACAAACCACCTGAGTGAAAGTTGAATGGCAAGGGTGCTAGGAAAGATATATGGGCCCATAACTCACACTGAGCTATGTTTTTATGTTATATAATAATGGTTTCAATATTTCCTTTTCTTGAGTCTTTCAACAGCAAGCAAAGCCATGGGGCCATAGAGAAGGCTCTACAAAAACAAGCTATAGACGAAGGTCATTCCATGGCTAAGACTTGTTATTCAGAGGTGTGTGTTGTTTGCATCTGAAAACTCAGAGGTCTTGTCTATGTATTTTGCTTTAAGGGCTGCCCTTTGTACATTTTACTTACCTTCTAACTAGATAATCTTAACACCTATCCACTATTTTTTGTACTATATTTATTTATGCATGTGTTGACCACAGAAAAACATGTTTTCTGTTTCTTCTTGTTGCTGGGCCAGGTTTACCAAAAAATTATTCCTTAATACCTCAAATGGATGAGAGGTTTTTTTTTAATCAAGTAAATTAGCAATAAAGGCAATAATTATTAGTAGTATAGCTAATATTTTCTGGGCATTTGTGTTCAAGATACTTTATAGGTTTTAAGCCTGAACTTCCCAACAACTCAACAAAATATATCTCCTCAGTGCCTTTTACCTTTTCTTAAATATTTTATTTATTTATTTATTTATTTGAGAGACAGAGAGAGAGAGCATGAGCAGGGTGGGGGAAGGGAGCAACAGAGGAGAGGGAGAGGGAGAAGTAGACTCCCCACTGAGCAGAGAGCCCATCCTCATCTCCATCCCAGGGACCTGGGATCATGACCCAAGCCAAAGGCAGATGCTTAACTGACTGAGCCACCGGGGCACTTTCTTAGTGCCTTTTAAAAGTAGGCTATTAAGCTTGAAAAACTTATGTATCTTGCACATTTTCACAGAGCTAGCAAATAAAAGTGCAGGTATTTGATATGTGTATGAATCCAAATTTCACATCCAGTCCATTACACTTCCTTTCTTTAATAAGTAGTGGACTCTCATTGCAGGAAATACCATGCCTCTGACTTGGAGGGGTAAGGGCTTGCCTCTCAGTACCTTTAGCCTGTCTGCCCTGTGGATCTATTCCTTGCTATCTTCCCCAAGACAGCAAGGAATAGATTCTGCATTCTTTCAGTATGCAGAATTTCAACTGAATAAATTGAAATGAGAACTAGAATTCTGATGGTTTGGTTTCAGACAAAATATCTTTCCTTTAACACTATGATTATTTGCTTTTGTATGGGAGGTTGATTTGACAGAAAAATCATCAAGATACACTTTGGGCATGGGAGTACTTAATTAAAAAGTCGATTCTAATTAAAAGCATTTGGGAGTAGGGAGTGAATGAAACTATTTAAATTACAAATTCCTAATAGTTCCAAAGTTCATTGTGATTTGATGCTTACAGCTATAATTTGGTGTATAAGAAAGTAGCTAGATCATGGAATAACTTATTGCAGGTGTAAATTTTTGTATATTTACTGTTACTATGAAGGTTTAGATCTATAGATAATGACTTAAAATTTTTAAAAATCCCTTGTAAAAATGGATCTCAGCCTTTAATATTGAAGTTGAAGCTGGGGGACCTGGGTGGCTCAGTCACTTAAGGTTCTAACTCTTGATTTCAGCTCAGGTCATGGTCTCAGGGTCCTGAAATGGGGCCTTACATTAGGTTCCATGCTGTGGGTAAAGCCTGCTTAGGATTCTCTCTCCCTCTCCTTCTGACCCTCCCTGGCTCTCTCACTCTCTCCCTGACCCCTCTCAAAAAATATATAAATAAATACAGTTGAAGCCCTCAGATGGTACATATAGGAATATTATATGTTAAGTATATAGTATATCATTTGCTGTGGCTAAGGAGGAAGAAATAGGGGATCTGTCACAAAATTTCTAATTTTGGTTTGATTTGGGTTCATGTATTAATTTTACTATTTTGGGATCCCTGGGTGGCACAGTGGTTTGGAGCCTGCCTTTGGCCCAGGGCACGATCCTGGAGACCCGGGATCGAATCCCACGTCGGGCTCCTGGTGCATGGAGCCTGCTTCTCCCTCTGCCTATGTCTCTGCCTCTCTCTCTCTCTCTCTCTCTCTCTCTCTGTGACTATCATAAATTTAAAAAAATAAATAAATAAATAAAAATTTACTATTTTGCTGTAATGTTTTTGCAGGTATTATTATATGTAGTTATTGGTAATGTCTAATACATATAGACAGATATAAAATTTAGCTTTCATTCTATATATACTTTAAAACTAGAGTATTGAATACCTTGATTATTTATTTTTAAAACTAATGAAATTTGTTCAATAACAATCACACTATATAACAAGATTTTTATATTAGAAGATAGCATATAAATTGGAACAATTTCAAATTGTTTAGTTGGAGGACATCTGAAATCCAGTTCTTTCATTGTATGAAAACTATGTGAAATCATTAATAAGGGAGTATGCTAGTGAAAGATATCACATTATATACAAATAGATGTATATTCTAGTTTTGAATAGAACTTCCTTGCAAACATCCACAAAATCTCTAACATGTCTTTTGTACAAAGGGCTTAATAAATTACATTTCCTGTTAGGAAGTAGCTTGATTAAAAATGGCATCTATTTGTTCAAAACTTATATTCCAGACACCTATAATCTAACAAAATTTGCTGCTCTTACAAAACAGTTGTATGTGTATATATCTCACTACTCCAGAACTGAGGAAAATATTAACATAACCAAGGGCAAACATATAAGATCATATATCCAGAAAGTTTAATATTTACTTAAAGAATATTAGTTTAATATTAGCCTTGAGCCTCTCTCAACATAATGTCCTAATCATGTGAAGTAAGAGAAACCAAAACAAGTGATGAAAACAAATGTTAATGATTCATGTGATATTTGATAAGACAACGAGAGGAAGTCAAAATAAAAGCAAACAAACAGGAACAGATGGGAAGGATCTTTGTCAAGTCATAACCCCTCTTCTAAAACCCCCAAAGGAAGAAGCTAATTAAAGAAAATATTGTTTCTTGCTTTTTTTATATAATTTTATATTTAGAGTAAGAACATTCTGCAACTGCTAAAGCAAAGAAGCAGAGACACAAAGTCTACATTTAACATGAGAAATATTTTAAGAGAGATTGATGTTCAGCACAGGCCCTTTTACAAGAGGATTCTGAGTAAATATCATTTCTTCTCATGAAATGCAGCTAATAACAGTCTAAGTGATTTCCAGAAGTTATATTCAAGGTTATGTTCAAATACAATTAAAAAGTAAAAACTGAAAAAGTTGCAACAAATTTTGAATTTTATGTAACTCAGCGTTTGTAGCTGCAGAATTTGAGGCCCACAGAATTGGGTCAAAGTGAAAGACGACTAGATCCCAGATTCCTTTTGAATGCTCCATATAAGTACCTGATTCTCTTCTAAAGAGTGGGCATGGACCTTGTATATAAGAGCATTGCAACAGGTGTATTCCATATATATTAGCCAAATATATTAGTAACCCACAGTGTGTTATGGGTTACCTAATGGAACAATATGGTTCAGCTCATTTGAAATCAGAGCAGATAATATCATGTTTATTAAAAGGCTAATATGAAGTAAATCTCTAGTGGTTAATAATGAAGACAAAAAAGTATAATCAAAAACTTTTATAAATTTTTCGGTTCCCTTCAAAGAAAAAAGTAAATGACAGAACATAGTCTAATTTAAAACAAGTTTTTGGGGGCAGCTTGGGTGGCTCAGTGGCTTAGCGCTACCTTCAGCCCAGGGCCTGATCCTGGAGACCCGGGGTTGAGTCCCGCATCAGGCTTCCTGCGTGGAGCCTGCTTCTCCCTCTGCCTGTGTCTCTGCCTCTCTCTCTCTCTCTCTCTCTCTCTCTCTTACTGTCTCTCATGAGTAAATAAATAAAATCTTTAAAAATAAATAAATAAAAATGAATAAAACAAGTTCTTAGAAGATCATCTAAAACTATGATACACACTTTGAAAGGTAACTAAGCTTTAGCCTAAGACAATAAAAGTGCAACTGTGTGTTTCATGTGAAGGGACTTTGTATCAGACCTCAAGTTAAGCACCAGAATCAAGGAGAGACCCAAACTTTGACAATTGGAGAATTTGAAGCAGGTGGAACTGGACTATAGGCATTGTATGGCTAGAAAGGATCATCACTGAGCAAGTTGGTCTAATCACATCCTTTCTAAATGGGATGCTAACTAGACAACCAGTAACAAAAGTTGGATTGAAGAATGTTCAGGGAAGGCATATGAAGATCCACAGATAGCTGTGGTTAATCTCAGCTGGTGTGGAGTTACTTAGTCAACTCTAGCCCTAGGCAAAATACTTTTCCCAAAATGGCTAGATCGCTTAAAATATCTCAGTTCCTCTGAGAAGTGACATTCTTATTGTCGATATCTTAAAGAAGAGGCTCTTTGCCTCAATTTTAGGCTCCATGATGATACTCTCTGGAATAATTTACTACCCAAAGAGTAATTTTACTACCCAAGATTAAGATAATTCTGTTTTACTGGGTACTAACAATCTTTTATTCTGCAACTCAAGAATCTTCCTCAGTTGGGGTAGAAATCTGGACCCTGTGGTTCTATGCATTGACATCTATTTAGGAACTCAATGTTCTTAAAAGCATACCTCCATGACTGCAGCCAAGCAAAACTGATTAAGAAAAATCATATCATCAACTGTCTACTGTTATCTATGCAATAGGGAACAGACCATTCTAATACATAATGTTAGAAATTAGCCCTCTAACAAAATGTTTTAATTGTGAATAATCAGCCTATATTCATAGAGACAGAGTTTGGATCCCATATATCATATTACTAGATTGTAAGTGCTGTCACAGCTATGTGTCACAGCTGTATATTTTGTATATTACTAGTTCCTTGAACATTGTTTGGAACCTGGTAAGTGCTCAATAAAAAATATATAGAAGGAATTATCAAACTAACATCACAAAATAAGGGGAAGATGGATATTGTGTGCCCCAGAATACCTTGAGAAAAATATAGTCTTGTGTGGGTGATCTACTGACTTAAGATACATGACCTGAGCCAAATCATGAGGAAACATCAGATGCAAAATGTTGAACACTCCATTAAGACTGTATTCTCCCAAATGTCAACTTTACAAATTTTTTTAAAGTCCAAGGAAGAGCTCAAGATCAAAGAGACTAAAGCAAAATGACAAATAAATATAATATGTGATACTAATGTGGATTCAGTAATGGTATAAAAATGAGATAAAGGGCATGATTGGGTCAAATTACAAAATCAGAATTTTGACATCAGATTAAATAAGAGTACTGTGCCAATGAAGTGTTTACTGAACTGATAAATATACTATGTTTATGTATGAGAACATCCTTGTGTTTAGTAAATGCCCCCTAAAATATGTATGGGTAAACATAGTGGGTAAAGGGCCACGATTTATACAACTTATGCTCAAAAGCTTTAGAAAATACCATGCAGGTAGAAATAATTAAAAAGCACATGGGAACAAAATATTAATAATAGATGAATCCTGGTAAAGGACATATGAAAGTTTTAATAGTTTTTTTTTTAATTTTTCTGTGAGTATGGTTTTCTTTCAAATACAAGTTAAAAAATAAAATAGTTTGCTAAATGATATAAAGTTTAAATACTTCACCAATATCGTATTTATCAATAACTCATCGAGAACATACACTCTACTATCCACATATACTGTTCTACTGGTTACATGGATGGGATTCTCATAGAAAATGTTTTCTGCTTAACAACAAGGCTTTCAAGAAGTCCTATTCAGGTATTAGACAGTAAGAGGATACTTAGTGATTTTCTTAATAGAGTTCTCCTGAAAGACCAGGTTCAGTTTCATGAAAATTACCGGACTGAGGGTGTGGACATAAGCTGGATTCTGGTCTATTGGTTCATTTTGTTTAAATGGTAATTTTATAATTGTAAAGTTTATGAAGTCTGCTTAACTGTATTACCTGTTAGTTGGTTAGTTAGGACTATGTATGCTAATGTGCATTTGTTGGTATACAGAAAGTACTGTTCTGATTAACTGTGTCTGAAACACAAATTATCTTTTAAAAGTTTATAAAAAACAAATAAAAAAGCAGAACACAGACCTCTTTAAAGTTCTGTTTTGTTTCTGTAAACAAAGAAAAATAATATTGCTGGTAGATCTACTTTGGTAAGGGATCTGTGTGTGTGTGTGTGTGTGTGTGTGTATTCTAATTAAGCATTCATTAGTAAGAAGTGGGAAACCATCACAGTGGTTAATGTACCAGCAAGTGAGAATGGGGTTCTTTATACTTAGGTTACCTTGTCCTGATTGGAAGGTGAGACCTCCCAACTTCAGCAAAGTAAAGCATAGTAAAAACCTTTCATTACTTTCTCCATTCTTCTATTCATTCCTGGAATAAAGAAGACTAAGACACAGATAGGCAAGGAAATAATCATTTGAGGGCATATCTGAACTTGAATGATGCAGGGATAAATTATCTACTATGCCTATAATTAGAAAAAAGTGATGCCTTATTTGATAAAACAAAATATTGCAGGAAAGGGAAACGGATCTTTCAAATTAAGCATTTATAGCCTTCAGAACTGCAAGAAACAGTCAAAATCCTCAGTGAATAAATTGTTTTTAGAATACACTTATGTGTTATCTCTGGGGAAAGAAAAAAAAAAAAAACAACAAAGGTGACAATTAGAAGAACAGCTCTTGAAAAGCCCAGTTATTTTCTTTTAAGTTTGGAGGGGAAAGTTGTCTTTCTTTTAAAACTCCCACATTTTTTTTTTAAGATTTTAAATTTTTTAAGATTAATTAATTTATTTATTTATGATAGTCACAGAGAGAGAGAGAGAGAGGCAGAGACACAGGCAGAGGGAGAAGCAGGTTCCCTGCGGGGAGCCCAATGTGAGACTCGATCCCAGGACTCCAGGACCATGCCTTGAGCCAAAGGCAGACACTCAACCACTGAGCCACCCAGGGTCCCATAAAATTCTCACATTTTCTTTTTTTTTTTTCCATTCTCCATTTTTTTTCCATTTTCTCCAGCATGACTGAATGAGCAATTTAATAAAGTTATATTTGTTTAGGGAAGTACCTGTAAGTGAAGAAAGTTCAAAATGTCTAGAGCTTTGACACATTTATATAATGCTGAGCCAAAATACTGGCCCAGTGCTAAATTTGACAAATGACAAACTTCCATGAAAAGGTCTCAAATTTTTTAAATAAATTTGAGAAATGTTATAACTAAAGAAATGACATTTTTGTGGAGAACAGTTTTTCTTTATATCTTATCTAATGGAATCCTCAACTGTCGTTTAGACAGTATATGGGTAAGAATAGTAACATGTTACACAAGAATTATTAAATAAGGTAGCCCTCCATGCACTAAATTTTAAAATTAGCCCACAAGAGACCAGCCCAGAGAAGTGTAAAGTTATATTAAAGAGACAGAATAGCAAACAGGCAAGAAAATGTGTTGACAGGACCATCACATCTAAAGAAAGAATATGGGAATTAACAGTGTCCAAAAAAGTAGCCTAGAGGAAGCAGTTAATCTGGCAAGTTTTGCAAGTGCCCATGTAGGCACCAATCAGGGATAAGGTTCCCTTCAAAGAGTGATGCACACACTTGGTCTACCTTTAGATATATTCTTAAGTCTAGAAAATATTTGATTATATAATACTCCTTATTTCGATACCATTCTTGCCAGATAATTTGATGGCTTATTTTCTGCTTAGCCACTTTGGTAGGAAACCTGTAAGAAGGACAGTAATGCTCGCTGCTTTCTGATATTCACAATCCTCATGTGATCCCCATCTCCTCTAAGTATGGACTCTAGCCACCGCCTTGCTTCTAATGAAGAGAATACGGCAAAAGTGAAGAAAAGTCCCTTCCAAGATTAGGTTATAAACAATTGACTTTTATCCTGCTGGCAGACACTCTCTCTGAATTTTTTCACTTGGTTGAGCTGCTGAAGTAGGTTGCCATGTATTGAACTGCCCTATGGAAAGTCCTTGTGGCAAAGAAATGATGGTGGTCTCTGGCCAGTAACCAACAATCCAACACCCTTGAGAACGGGAGGAATGCCAACAGCCACATGAGTAAGCTGAGAAGTGGATCTTGCCTCAGTTGAGTTTAGAGTTCACTGCAGTCTCTTCCAACACCTTTTGTAGCCTGGAAGAGACCTCTAAGCAGATGACCCAACTAAGCTCTTCCCAGATTCTTCATATACAGAAACTGTGAGATAATAAATGTTGTAAACCACAAAGTTTAGACATAATTTGTTGTGCCACAGCACATAATTAATATTCCTTTCTTTATAAGAAAGATGTGCTGGTCAATGTCACAAATAAATATTTCAGTTCTTGTAACTTACAGTATGTTTTAGTATAGTATCTCAGTTTGCTTTCTTCTGGAACACAGAAAAAATTGATGACCTGACTCTGGGTCATGTGAAGTCATCAAGCCAAATGCCACTTTGTGAGGTCTCTTGGAAGCTTGCCTACACATCAGAGAAACAGCAAAACCAACCTGTGTGTTCGCCAGTACAGTATTATCAAAATAATTTTTAAATCTTTTTTTTTTCATTTTTACTTATTCATTTACCTTTGAGAGAGTGAGCGAGCAAGCAGAGGGGGAGGAAGGGCAGAGGGAGTGGGAAATAGCATCTCAAGCAGACTCCTCATTGAGCTGGATTTCAAGACCTTGAGATCATGACCTGAGCTGAAACCAAGGGTCAAATGCTTAACTGACTCAGACACCCAGGTGTCCCTACATCAAAATACTTTTTAAAAACTCTCTGATTTGCTACTAATGGACTAAATTATTCTAAATCAGAATGTTTTCACAACTTTAGAGGATTTGTCTTTTAAAAATAGATATTACATATATAAAAATATATCTATGCATATATAAATATATATTAAATATGTATATCATCTATTAAGGTGGTAGTAACTTTCCTTATATTACCTTAGGGCAATTTGATTCTACTAGAAATAAAAAATAGGTTCTTCATAAAGACTTATGATCTTATTTCATGATATATGGTGGCCCCAGAAATAACAATGATAATTGTTAATAGTCTAATTCTTGTATTATACTTCTCTCGGAATAATACTGATTACATCAAATATTTGATGCAATGTGACAGAAGTAACCATCCCAGGAAATTGTATAGCTCCATAGTGCTGAAGTTATTACCTTTTAACAAATTAACAAAAAAAGAAAGGACAAAAAAAAAATCTAGATCTCTCTATTAAAAGCACTTAGAAAGATACTAGTTTGAAGAAGAAGCCAGACAATCTTTTTAATGTCCCTCCATCGTTGGTGATGATTGGCTAGGTTCAATTTTGATTAAACCTGGTATCTTGCAATATTTGAAACTGTTATTTATCATGCTGTGTATTTTCCAAAGAAACAGACATAATTCTTTGCAAATTCATCAGGAAAATATCAATGAAACCAACCACAAACAATGACAAATATAAGCCACTAAATGCTTTCTAAAGTGGAAAACAATGAAAAGACAAGAGAACCAGAATATGCTATTACAAAAATATGCAATGCTAATAGATAACTTCGCAGTTTACAAATTGTCTCTGTCTCTAGACACAAAGAATTTCAGGACACATCTGAGCACTCTGGACTTACTTACAGTTTATGTTTAAATTCCAATTTGTGCTCAGCATATATTAAATTCCATGAGATTGTCAAATTTCTTTAATTCAATTTCAAAAAATAAACACAAAAACTCTACAAATAAACATTTAAAGTATATTATAATAAATGTGCATATATTTAGGAAGAAAAGATCAGTGCTGATATATGTATATTTCATGCCTACTATGAAATTCTGCCCTGGGTCATGGTAACATAGGCCACTATTTCCATTAGAATTAATAGCTTGTGGCTGTGGTTACTGTCAGTATTGCCTTATTTCCCCATCACTACCAATTGTGACATGAATAAAATTAACTTATGTCACCATGTAGATCATTATATCCTGAATTAAGGTTAGATTTCGAGAGACATTATGAATTTAAGGAACTCATTGGGGCTTATGTCAAAACCACTTTATAATAAAATCTTTATTTTTCCACCAGAGAAACTGTATACTTTTTTTTAGTGCTTAACTCACAGCTGCACTTAGACAATACCAAATTGCTCAACCACGAATGACTAATTTTATCATAATATCCTCGATTCAGGGGCGTCTGGGTGGCTCAGTGGTTGAGCATCTGCCTTCTGCTCAGGGCTTCATCCCAGGGTCCTGGGATCGAGTCCCACATTGGGCTCCCTGAAGGGAGCCTGCTTCTCCCTCTGCCTATGTCTCTGCCTCTCTGTGAGTCTCTCATAAATAAATAAATAAATAAAACCTTTAAAATATATATATATGCTTGATTCATTTCAACTGGACAAACTCGGTTCTATCTTTAAGGAAACTTACTTGTATAGCTATAAGAATATTAACTTGCTTAAGTCTTGATTAATAAATATTGCCTGTTTTCCCACCGTGACAGCATTATGGTGTCTGTATGAAAAGCTTACTTTATCAGCCCTCTTTAACAGGTCTGGTTCTTTGCTAGTTCAGTGCTCAGATGAGAATTCTCTCAATGCTTCAACTCTAACCAGACATTTGATGACTTTATTACCAAATGTCTTATGTACTGAAAAATCATGGTACTCCTAAAGCTTAAAATATGGTGGACTAGTATTATTTTGGCATAACACACACTTCGTTGTGATAATTCAAAACACTATTACACAAGCATTTTTTATTTACTTACCAAGTCTAAAGTGTAATTTTTACTTTCCCTTCATCAAAATAAGAATGTATTATACTGTTCAAACGATTGCAAAGAATATGTATGCATCAGAGGGAAAGCTAACAATACAAGTAAATTATTGTCGCTTTTTTGTTTATGGTTCTATTCAATGTAGTTTGATTACTTGAAAGGACTGATATCCAACATATTGCCATATGAAACAATATCATGAAAAATACATGTCTCTTAATGCAAGAGTTGAATTGACAGTTTGTCATAGGAAAAATCTGCAGAATCAACAAAGATGCAAAATAAATAAGTCAAACTGTGAATTATCTAATATACTGCTATGTATTTTTAGCATTCTCTATTCTAATTTTATGTATATAATCTAGTACTGTAAATTTTGGGGTCCCAGTTTTATTATACTCACTTTAATGAACAAAATTCAATGCTGAGTAATCCATCCTTTCTAACTGCCATTTAAAAAAAAGCTATTTAGGAAATATCAGAGAGGGTGAGAGAACATGAGACTCCTAACTCTGGGAAACTAACAAAGGGTAGTGGAAGGGGAGGTAGGCAGGGGGATGGGGTGATGGGTGACGGCCACTGATGGGGGCACTTGGTGGGATGAGCACTGGGTGTTATACTATATGTTGGCAAATAGAACTCCAGTAAAAAAATACAAAGAAAAAAAAAGCTACTTAATGTTTACTCTACTTAAAAAAAAATATTAGGTCATTCATTACAAGCAAGGTTGGTAGACAAATGTATTAATTCCTAGTCATTTGAACATCCTTTGCTTCTTAATGTTGCATTTATTACTCTTATTATAGTCTTTTCTTGGTGGAGAGATGACTTGACACTCTAGCCTTTATCAGAAGAATAACAATATTAAGATTGAGTAAAGAGATTCTGTATTTCAACATAAGGCCTTAATGGTGTCCACAGCTGTTTTTCTTGCCTGGACTTCACAGTCAAACTGTCTCATACTTAAGTTCCAGCTCCATATTCACCTGGATGTATACTCTTCATCTCTATCTAAATGCCCCATTGGCCTGGATCTCTTTTCCAGTCCACCTACTTCAAATTACCAACTGCTGTTTTCTATGTCTTATGAGTTGATTTTCCCTTATACTTCACTGCTCATTCCCACTTATTCCTTGCACAACACCAGAACTTAGATTTGCATTACCTCACTTCTGAATTCGTTATATTCTTCTTTATTCTCACTCTAGATCAACACTTCCCATGCAACATTTATATTGAATTTAGGAGTTAATATATTGATTTTAGATATAAAACAAGGGGTTCAAAATATAAAACAAAGTGAAGCAGATAAATATTCCTAAATATTATTAGGAATTTGTTTTAAAGCCATACTCAGAAACACTCATAATATTTATGTCTCTTCTTTTGAAAAAAATTATAGAAAATATGTCAATAATATAACTTCTCAGAGGATATTTACAAATGTATATTTAAAATCTTTACAAATCACCCAACTGGAATTAACTGGTTGACTTGTGTTCTGAAAGTACTTTGTTTACATTTCAGTAGTCCTAGACCAAAGCAGTACTTCATTAAAAGAGAATGATCAATTTTTTGCATCTTTAAGGGAAAAAATCAAATTTTCTAAATTTCAGATTCAATCTATTAAATTAATTTTGGGCCTCAAATACATGTTCACAAAAGTTTACTAGTGGGTTTTTATAAACAACAACACAAAAAATGAGTCCTATTGGAAAAATCTCAAAGTATGACTACCAAAAATGCTTATAGACAATGTTTGTTTTTAAATATAGAGACATGTAGGTACATGATTTGGCCATATCTGATGTTAAAATAATTCCTGATTTCATGTAAAAATTTAATGTATAAATATTTCATATTTTATATAACTAAAATTTGACTTATTTCCTACCATGCTGACACCTGACACCCACAGTTTTATCAAAAGGAATTAACTCAGTATATATTCTACTAGAACTACTTATTTATGTCTATATCCCACTAGATTATATATTATCTAGAAAAGATAAAATGTGTTTTGCATTTTTTTTCTGGCCCCAGCATTTGATGTATAAGCATTCATTAGAATGATTAGTTACAACAGATAGATTTATCAAGAATTAGTGACAATAGACAGTTTGCCAAAATTCATCCCATGAGATGTTACTTTCAATTCAAAAGTTTCATAGTCAGATGATTTTAGCAAGTACGAATTTAATTTTTAAGTGCAATATATCAACTTTAATGCATGCCTTGTAGAGTGTTTAACATACTAAATATGAACTTTGAAAATTCAAGAAGATATATATTTTTAAATGATAATCATTTTTCACAGACAGCCATTTTTAAGTTTTGTTCTCCCAAACTGTTCACAAGATGATCCTCAGAAGAAGAAGTTGATATCAGTCTTTCCATTCCATACTGCAGTGAAGATTTTATAGCAATTACAGTGGACAGAGGGGTTTTAAGAAGAGACGTCAGATGAAAAATATTTAATTGAAAGGGATGAAAGTAGTGATTCTGAAGTTTCATTAAAATTTAAATTTGTATTTTTGGAGCTTCCAAAACTTTCTTCATTTGTATTCTGTACTTACTTACTTATTAGCCTAACCATATGAAAATGTGGACCTCCAGTTAGTGGTTAGAGAGAGAGAATACAGAAACCACAGTAAAGAAAAAACTAAAATTAAAATTAAGCAAAAAAATAATTTAAAAATGTCTAGTTTTATATATTCACATGTTTGTCACATTGCTAACTCATTTCATTCAGAAATTATAAATGCTGCCAATAGTAAAAAACAATAATCAAAGTCATTATTTTGGGGGTACCCAGGTGGCTCAGTCAGTTAAGCTGCTCTTGACTTCAGCTTAGATCATGATTTCAGAGTTGTAGGATAGAACCCTGCACTGGGCTCCATGCTCAGCATGAAGTCCACTGGAAGCTTCTTCTCCTTCTGCACCCCCCCCCCCCAAATAAATAAATAAATATTTTAAAATGTCATTATTTTCAAGTCTCAGAATTCTAAACAGTCATTGATGCATCGAATATTGCTATAATTGCATGTATACTTGTTCCCTAATATTTCATGTTAAAGTTCCTGAAAGTGTTAAAATATAAAAGCCTATATCTTTGAATAATGACATAAAATTTCACCTCTCTGTTGGCTATAAATTTTAACATTAAGAAAATCATTGGAAATGTTTTTGTATTTCCTTTGTTTTGTACCAGCAACTTGCACAAGAGCCTATTGAGTTGTGATAATTCACAGCCTTTCTACATGAATTGCTGGGTTTAAATAAATGTCTGTGTTCCAATTTTCTCACAAAGGAATAGAATCACATGTTGAAATATTATTCAAAACAAGGCAACCAAGAACCTCATTTGAGATCAAAATGGGCAATTACCCATCAACTAAATATTTAAACATTAACTTAGAAATCAATTCATATGTGACTCATCAAAAACAAAAATACAAAAATCTAGCTATACTAAAACTTAAGTATATAAACATCCTAAAAATATCTACCTAATTTTGGTATGTTTCTTTATAAGCACTCAAGTATTAATTTTCATAACATTTTTACTCTGTAGATAAATGCTATCAGTATTTTTGGAATTAGTTGAGACTTTATTGTGGACAGGAAATTATGGGATGAGAGAATGTGGAAAACTAAGCTAAGTACTGTTCCCAGCTTTGTAGCAAGAAGAGATTTGCTCTCCTGCTAACATGATAGCTCACATTTTTTAGCCTTCTTTTGGATGGATGACCTGTTGGGTGTTGAACCATAGTTTGCTGATGATCTGACAAGGGTAACTTTTTGAGAGCCAGTGAGGTTTCTGTTTAATTTGAACTCAAATCACTTCAGTACAATGGCTTACTGCTTTCATTTGCTATATTGGGAGATGTAACAAGGAGCACTAAGTCACTAGTTAAATTTTACCTGCATTTAAAAATCTTACTGAAAAAAAAAATCTTACTGTAAGACTACAATAAAATATCTACAAATAGTAGAATAATATGATATGGAGAAATATTTTGATTCTGCTGCTGGCAACCCTTGGAAAGTTGGCACAAATATATCACAAATCTCAGTAAGGTCCCCTGAAAGAAATAAGATTTATAAGAAATTTATTCCAAAAGATAGAACATATGCATATGAATGCCATGCCATTAATGCTTTTCTTTTATCTACCATATTTACTTCACTCTTTTCATTCACTGAGTCTTGGGAATCTGTTAACCAGAATTGACTATGAATTCTTAGGGAAACACAGACTATGAGATATAGTATATAATTCACCAACGCTTTACATTAAAGTATCTTTTGCAATTTCTTGAATTCTCATTCTAATAATTTAAGAAGTATAATTAGAATTTACAAACTAAGTGACTGGGCATTTTTAATCCTTTACAATAATCATATCAATTATTTGCCTGAATTGCAGAAATTTGAAGAAAAATGTGGGCAAGTGGATCTCAAAATTCTATCTCAAATGTATGTCTGAAATCAAAGCAGTTAGGAAAAGTCATTACATTCATTCTCAAAAGCTTAGAGAAATGTTCTCTATACCTGTGACTTAATTTCTATTTTCAATTTGGTTTATGTGTTGACATAATCTGGGTTTTTTTGGATTGAGATTTTCTCTCACTATTATCAAAGACTGTAAATAAACATTTATCTTATTCAGGTTTCCACAGTATTTTTTAAAATCTGTACTTTTTATGTAAAAGTACGTATTTTTTAGTTCCTTCAGGAAAAAAAAAAAAAAAGACATGGTAGTACTGAGTTTATGGTCTCACTTGGGCTGGAACCCAGAACCATTTGTTAGACTTAGCAGAGGAATGTACTTTCTGTTCCTGTTGTCTTATATCTAATCTTCTTTTCTCATTTGCAAAATTCTTCTCCATTTCCAACACTTAAACTAGGGAAGGCTGCACTGCAACATTTTATATAATGCTGCTGGAGAACTTACAGAAAGTACTCAAAAAACTATGGTAACTTGAAAAAAATAGACCTAGAACTATATTAATCAGTAAAATCATGAAAAAATGAAGACATTGAAATTATAACTATAAGTAAATATCATTTTATTATGGAAATCCAATAATTAGTTCTTAATCTGTTAAAATGGAAATTTCATCAGTTAATATAAAATCATGGTACGGAATCAAAGTTAAACACAGCAAACCTGATTATGTATGGTAATAATTTATGGTCTAAAATCTCCCCATCCAGGGCTCTTTCTCCCAGGGAGAAATAAATAAAGAATGAGAGTCAGATCCAATAATTTGTAGCCATCATTCATGGTTTTATAGGTGTAATTAGTAAGCTTAAGTGGAGATTTACTATCTCTCGAGTATGATTATATATGAATTAGAAGAATCTGCAGTTACTCCACACTGTATGAAAATACAAACCATATTAAGAGAAATTTGCCAAATATAATAAAAAAATTAAGAAGCTCTAACATTTCCATCCTAAATGAGTCAAGAATAACTAGTTTATCTTTTATTTAATTTGAAAAAAGATAAATAATCATACAGAATATTTGGCTACAAATAAATCTCCTCAAACCATATTATTTAAATTGACATAAATATTGAAATTCACACTCTGTCATTAATTTTTTAAATGCCTTGGAAAATCTGGTAAATAAAATTTGCATTTTACAGCTTAAAACATGCTAAAAGAAAAAGGATGTATCACATATGGAAAAAAATTAGGGGCTTAAAATAATTTTAGTATCTTAAGCATGTTTAATTGTTACCAAAATGAATACTGTTGTAAGTATTATTATATTCAATTTGTGCATAATTGAAAAATAGCAAAATCTTTTTAGCATTTAGTCTCTACCAAGTACTGTTCTAAGCTCTTTACATATATTAATTCACTTAATCCCATAACAATTCTGTGAGTGGATATTGTGATCATTATTTGTGTTTTACAGATTAGGAACTCCAGAAATCACAAAGTTTAATTATGCAGTCTGTGTTTTACAGGTAATAAAAATCAATGTGGTGATTTGAATCCAGGCAGCCAGAATCCAGAATCCATGTATCTTTGCACACATGTGTAATCTGTGTGTCTATACTCATAAAAAGTTTAATGTCTTTGTCTTTTTAATAGGATAGAAATATCAGTAATAGAACAGGTCCTAATAGTTAAAGTGAGTTACCAGGGTCACAACATTAATGAATGGTAGTTTTGACAGTAGATTATGGCTCTCATTCTACCACTGGTCTCCTAGAACTAAGTCATCGTAATGTTAAATTTTAATCCTTTAGCAATCAGTTATTTATTAAATACATTATCATTGTTAAGGAAAAAATCTGTATTGGCATTCATTTTGGAACCAATTAATAATTATTTCTGTAACCTAATGGATTTAATTTTTCTTTTTTATATTAGGGAAAACTTCATGAGAAACTGCAAATCATGAGAATGGTTGGAGGGCTAAGAAATATCCATTGTCTAATGAAAATGCCTTTTTACTACCCTAAAGATGATCCTAGAGGAAACCAAAGTCAATTTAATTGATTTTATCTCATTACTAAACTTTACAAGGAAAGAACTATATATTTGCATTTCGAATCTTAATCCTTATAAATTGATGCCACCCTCATTATCGGGCTTAGCCACTCATAGCCACTTCATAAATTATCATGAGATAAAAAGATTGATGTCAGATAGGAGCAAGGCATTTGGAGTCAAGCGGACTCAGAGGTCCTGAGTTCACAGTTTGATCCCAAGCAATCTGCTTTGTGTTTGTGTGCCTCACTTCTCTCAAATATAAAATGGGCTTGCGGTGAAAATACACAAAAACAATGTAGGTGAAAAAGCTGTGCAAACTTGAAATTGCTTTAGAAAATGTTAATTGATGTTCTTCTTTGGAATGTTCTGTATCACTGTTACATCAAAAAAAAAAAAAAAGAATGCCATTAACTAATCATCAATTTCCCTTTCCTTATGTCTAACTTCTGGGCTCCCTCCTCACATTCTTCCCTAGCTTTCATGAATCTGTACTATTTGGCACTTGATGAAATTTTGAATTTCATGCTTTCCAAGGCACGTCTTTTGGTCTTCACTATGATCTCAGTTTGTGAGAGGAGAAGCCTCTGCTGCAAATCTCTAGCAGTCAAACTTAGAATAAAGTTGGAACTGGATAGCTCCTGCCAGGAAATATTGTCAATCTAGGAGTTGTTACTATATAGCAAGTGGATTTTAATGGACTAATTTCTTTGAACCAGTTAAAATATTTTCAACCAATGAACCATTTCCCTATAATTAAACATACTGATTATTCTCACATATACCTTCTAGCTGCCTACTATTTCAGCCATAAAAATAATATTACCATTGAAAGAAATGATTGGTCCTTTGTAAATCTTACTTTTAAAACCAAATAGCTATATTCATTTATTCATTTACCAAATGCTTTGCCACCTTTGAGAAAGTGAAATTGGACTTCCTTTTTTATTTAAGTGTTGCTGTTGTTAAAATGATACTGAATGTTAAATAATGTGTTTGTTTTTCAGCTGTTGTAAGTCTAAAGAGATTTTTTGAATACTTCAATTATAAAAACATTTAAAACATACAAACTTGTGCAATTTTTATTTTAATGAAGATGAGAAGTTCATTAAAGAAGATAAATATTTCATTAGATGTTAAATAAAACAAAGAGATTTTTTGGCTTCTCTCAGCACAAAATTCCTTTGAAAGATTAATTAATACATGCAAATTATGCAAATTAGACCCATGCAAATATTTTATGAAGACAATTAAGGGAACCATTAATTACTGCTTTTTTTGCTTCAGTGAGATTCATTCATTTAATTTTAATTTCACTTTAACTGTTTTGATGTATAATCTTGCAGCTAAGAACTTTATCTTTCCTGGCGGGTCACTTAAACTTATAAATTTCATCAAGTGAGTGCACAGAAATCTGTAAAGATATTCTCTAGACTATGTTTAGTATCAAGAGAAATTTCTGACACAATGCACTCCCAGAAACAGGGAACATGGAAGGGAATGTGAGCTCATTCTTGGACAAGGTTCAACTGCTGGAAAAGCAATTAATTTGCTTTGGCTGTGCTAATATAGGGGAATTAGAAAGTGTGACACAAGACAAATAGAAATAATTAGTTCTCCAAAATGATGTTCTCATTAATATGGTTCGAACAGTTGAAATAAAAAACATTATTGTGGCATGTCTGCGTTCTGTCCCTAACCATGGGAGGTGGAATAATGCACCATAAGCATTTTTACCATTTATAGTCTAAATGATGATGTCTTATCTTTTAAAGAAGAATTTATAGCAAAGAGTGTTATATATCTTGAATGTCTAAACATATACATGCTATCAAAATTGATGACATACTTTCTATCACCAGGTGTTTATGTACTGATTTCTTATTTTGTACATACAAATCCTGTAATTTAGTGAATAGACTTCAAAGCAGGGGTTCTTTTTCTGTAATTTAAATATCTTCAGATAACTTTGATAACTCCTGGAGTATAAAAAATATTTTCAGAAAATAAAAATCTATTTATGTTCCATCTCAAAGAAATTACTGTGAATATTTAATAAAGCTTCTCTTAGATAGCCAGGCTACTGTCACTGTCTAAGAGTAGATACAAAAAGAGGAACCATGTTATGCGATATGAACCACCAGAGTTAGTTTTAATCTATATTCCAAAATAGTAACCCTCTTCAGCTTTGGTAGACAGTACATATAATTTCTATTGCAACAATCATCAGTGAGCAAGTTAATTGGATATAATGATCATCAATTTTTTCTTTTGATAATAAAGGTAAAAAGACTCAAAGCAAAAAGTTATTTTAAATAAATTTTTCTTAAATGCGAAGATGAGGATATACTATCTAAAAAAGAAATGAATGGGATGTATTGATCACAATGAAAAATCAATTTCTTCGACTATCTAGTATTCATAATAATAAAAAGTACCATTAATAAAATATATAAAATATTAATATTTTAAAATATTAATATTAAAATGACAGAGGCTCATTTTTCTACCTATCCTCTGACATTTCACTCAGTGCTATAGCCACTCACTGTTAGTACACAACTATGAAAAGTTGTAAGTGGACACACATTATCATTGACATTTGTTGACCTTTTTAATGTTTTTTTTTAAACCCACAGATCTTAAAATTAAATTTTCTTTCTTACAAAAATAAACTCATTTCATTCATCCTGAAATTCCTAAATTCCTTAAATTTCCATTGCATACTTACACTGTCCACACAAATGTATGTTACAC
The DNA here is from genome assembly GCF_011100685.1 of Canis lupus familiaris. NCBI lineage: Eukaryota > Metazoa > Chordata > Mammalia > Carnivora > Canidae > Canis > Canis lupus. The sequence goes on from NC_049243.1 coordinate 25,829,425, forward strand.
CTTCTAAATTAGGATCATCTGTGAATTTCATTGATATACTCTGTTTAACCACTGTTCCATATCACTAATTATGATGTTAAATCAAAATGGATCTACCATTGATCTTTCAGGTCCCCTGCTAATACTTTTCCCAATTTCCATTTATCACTGTTCTTTGATTATGGTCTTCAGACAATATTCAAGTCAAGCCACAAACACATTCATGAAAGAGCCAATCTAATTCAGTTGTATCTATGCTAACAAAACACTGTGTTTTCTATAAATAATTGGTTTGTTTCAATACCTAATCGCAATTCAGTTGTACAATGTCCCTTTTACCCTTTCTAAATCTCTAATTCTAATTATTCTTGATATTTTCCATATCCTCTGAATTGTCATAGAAATTACTATCTATTATATTGCATTTACTAGGAAAAATGATGTCAACCATATTGCAAACCAAGCCCAATGATTTTGCCTTAATTTATTGTGCATAATATTTGGACAATGGAGTAAGAATTGAAATGACAACAAAATCCTGTGTTATGTCACAGCTCAATGCAAATAATGAGAATCATGATTTTTCCCCATAAGAACCAAAGCTTAGAAAGTTAGGTCTATGGAAATTATACATTGAAAATAATTTTTTGTAAGTAATAATTATAATGAACTATATTTTATTACTATTTTCAGCAGCTTCATACTTAACTGCCCACCATGTCTCACTTCATGTTTAATTAGTTTAAATTATGTAAGAAGCCATTTCCAACAAAAATTGATAAAAGGATTTGGTGTTTAAATATAGCCACCTCGTTCAAAAACAATATTTAATTTGTCATATATATCTTAAAAGAATAAAAATGCTTATACTGAAATTATAAGAAGGTATTATTCTAAAATTTTATAAAATATTCCAATTCATGAGTATCTCTGAGACTTTCTATTTAACAATAATAACTCTGTCTAGTTAAATGAGTAGTTAACAATGACCTATGATAACTGTGGAACAATAGCCTGTTTATTGGTTACAGCCTGCAATCAATATCATCTTTTGTTCAACTTAATCAATGCTGTCTCAAATTGATTAGCTGCATTGAAATGCTGCCAAACACCAGAAACCAGCGCCAAAAGACTAGAAGTAAATTTATTTTTGTTTTTTGTTTTGTTTTGTTCATAGTACTATAATTTTAATATTTATTTTTTTTAAGATCAAGAAAAATAGTTTGAGGTAATCCTGATGGCAACAGCATTATTTGTTAGTGACTCAACAATAGTCAATATGCAGTACAAGCAGTTCAGAAACCAGTTTTGATCAACCTTCTCTTTTTTTTTCCTTTTTTCAGAAAAAAATTCTTTCTTTTCATGAAACTCTTCCTTTCCCTCTATTAAGCTAAAAACATCTTCAAATAGAAAAGTTAGGTTCTATAACAAAACCGTTCTTACAAAAACAAAAAAACAAAAAAAAAAACAAACAAAAAAAAACCGTTCTTATATTTTTCTACACTTTACTATGGGACTAAATCAACATTATACTATAAAAGACCAATTTTCTGAAAAAAAAAATATATATCAGTAATAATAACTTCAGTGTTTATCAGTTGCTAAGCACTGTAAATATGTTAACTCATAATAATAAAATGTAATATTAATAGCTAAAACTTAACTGTATGCATATTATTGTCTAGTACATGCTGAGTGCCTTACATGGATTGTTTTATTTAATCCTTCTAACAACCCTCTGATGTTAAGCAATTACTAAAGGAAAAACAAAATAGTGGAGCAGAGATTTGAATCTAGGCCTGACTCCTTGCTTTCTTAATTGCTAGTTCTGTAGCTAAAAGAACCTCCACTTTTATAAAGAGCCTAAAGAACCTCCATTTTTATATTAAACATAGTTTTTTTTTTAAGTATTAAAGATAGAAATGAAGAGACTCTCCAAATGTCTTATATTAAGTGACAATTGGATTTGTGTTTGATTTCAAATTTATACTAAGCTCATTGTTTGCTAGGGATGCAGATAAATCTTTTATTTAAATATGATTAATTTCTTAGTACGTTTAATTGCCACTTTGTTTTCTTCATTTGGAGGGAGTTTTCCCCAGTGTGACTAAAAGTGTCTATAAGGGGCACCTAGATGGCTCAGTTGGTGAGTGTCTGCCTTTGGCTCAGGTCATGATCCCAGGTTTCTGGGATCAAGTCCCACATCGGGCTCCCCACAGGGAGCCTGCTTCTCCCTATGCCTGTCTCTGCTTCTCTCTCTGTGTCTCATGAATAAACAAATAAAAACCTTTTAAATAAATAAACAAACAAAAAAGTGTCTATAAACATGGTATAGGCTTAATGATGGATTTAAGAAGTAAAAACTGGAAAGGAAACCTTTTTTTTCCCAATGGTATATCATTTTCTAGTACCTGTCAGTAAACTGTTTTGAACTTATTAAGTCATTAACAGACAATGTGTTAACTATTCCAACGGATAACAGGGATCCAAGTAGTTATTGCAGAAGAGACAAGAATTAAGTCTAGATAGCAAGGCATCGAAAATAGAACAAGGACTTTAGGGTCATAAATATGAATTCAAATGTCTGTAACCCCTCTAACTCATAGTGCAAATGTGAGAATATTAATTAGTCACTCTGAACTTTAGTTATCTCACCTTTAAATTAGAATATATAGGAAGGGCTCAAAAATAGCAGTTTCCAATCCACCTCACTATTTTAATAAGCAAATAGTTCCTCTTACTATATAATATATCTAAGTTTAAATGAAAGAAAGTGTATTACTAGGAAATTCAACGAGTGCTAAAACATTTGATTCAATAAAAAAATTTGATAAAATATATAAACTACACTCATAAGAATGATACGCTTATGACGCTTTGGAACTATAAGTTACTAAACAATAATAATCACATATTTTAAAAGAGCAAAAAAAAAAGCACATTTTACCAATCCTAATTTTAAAATAATCAGGAAGAAAATAAGGGAATGTGAAAAGCTACTGAACTGTTATATTCCAGATTCTGATTAACTCATGATATAACCTTTAACAAGTCACGCATCCTCCCTAAGTCTCACTTTCCTTGTTTGCAAAATGAAGAGATTTAATTGATTTTTAAAGTCCTATCCTAGTGCTAAGGCAATAACATCATAAAGGTGTGCTTGGCATATCATCAGTTTTTAATAAATATTTGTTGAAGAAATAAATAATTTTTAAATTCAGCATGTATCTTAAAATATCTAGGAAGCAGAAAGGAGACGTCTTTTTTTTTTTTAAGATTTTATTTATTTATTCATGAGAGACACAGAGAGAGAGGCAGAGACATAGGCAGAGGGAGAAGCAGCCTCCTCACAGGGAGCCTGATGTGGGACTCGATCCCTGGACTGGTATCACACCCTAAGCCAAAGGCAGACACTACTGCTAAGCCACCCAGGCATCCCAGTAGACATTTTTTAATTGGGAAAAAAAAAAAAAAGATTGTTAATGTGAAGGCAAGTCTTTTATGTCCTTTTATTGGAAGAATATTTGGTTTTCTATGATCTGAGATCAGTCAAAAAAGAATAAAAAGCCAAACAGTTTTGATTATGGCCATTGGAAATAAATAAAAGAGATGTACTTTCAAGTGAAGTTAAGATTTTGCAAGCATAACTTGCAGATATTCTAAGATGTCAAAGAACTATGGTCCATATTTCCATTGATTTTACCAATTTTTTTTTTTTTTACTTAAAAAAAGATAGGCTTTTTCTTAAAAAGAAGAAGCCAAAGCTACTATTTTGAATGTGAACTTTCCAGACTCTTCGGATAAAAGACATAGATAAAACAGCACTGATCTATGATTCTCCTATGTTATAGTTTCCTTCTATATATTGATAACCTAACTAATTTATAGAGAAGATTTAATCATGTGAATAAGAAATCAGAAAAGAAGCATAAGGTTAATGTACATTAAACAAAAGATGAAAGTATTATTTAAGAAATATGACAATAGCATTTTAAATTAAATATAAATTTAAAATGGAAAAAAGTGAGTGTAAGTGAATATTCACAGAATCCAAATTTTACATCGAATGTGCAAACAAAAATGTAATATTATGCACATATACAAGAAGTATAAACACATATTGATAATTCAGCTATCAGATATGAGAATTAATTCTGCCAGAATTTGTAATTCTGACTTTCTGAGGTACAATTATATTATCCTCACTTCCTCACAGCAATCTCTCCAACCAAAGTCTGAGAAATGTCAGAACAATGAGGAACCTGGGCATTCACAAAATCAAACAGGTCCTAAGTCATTGATGATTGATACATTCTTTCATGATATATCAAATATTCAGTACTAAAAATGTGGCACAAACATTTGACACATTTTTATATATGTGTCAGACATACAGGTGCTAGGAACACAGTAGTGACCAAAATAGACATGGTTCACAGTCAGCTCAGCAACCTTCCAGAGAGAGGAAGAAGACATTGAGCAAAGAACTATAAGTGCACAGGAGATTACTGTGGAGAAGTAAAAGACATGGTAAAAACCTTGAAGAGGTAGAAATAGACCCAGGGGTCAGAGAGATGCTGCAGGGGCAAGGGGTGGAGGCTGAGAAGCATTCCTGGAAGCAGTAGCTTCTAAAATGAGATTTCAAGGATGGGCAAGTAAAGGCAAGGAGGGAGGAAATATGTCCTTGATAGGTAGAGAAAGATCTGGGGCTTTCAGAGAATCAAAAAAAGGATTTTGAGATGAGGAGAAAGAGTTGTAATTGGATGTGGAGGGTGGGGGAAGGAAATGTGTGCTCTTCTCTTCCTCAGTATAAATTAAGGAAGATGTTGGATTGGGCAGGTAAGGGTTCCATAGGGAAGGAGCACTGGATGAGGACAGGTTTGCAGCGGGTGCCTGGTCCTTTTGGTTTTGTGCACTGGACCCTGAGCCTTCTGTGAGATAGCCAAATACAAGCAGGCTATAACCTGGACCTCTTAGGTAATATCTGAGTGGCCTGGAGATATATATATATATATATTCTTTTTCAAAACATATATGTTAAAGAAACCATTTAATTATCAAAACATACATGTTAAAGAAACCATTTAAGTGTTTGCCATTGCCCAATGAGAGAGATTAAAAAGAGATTAGAATGCAGCTGAAGAAAGCCATCATATTGTAGATTTGGTGCATATAGTGTGGGGATGTGCATTTGTGTAAGTGGGGGCAGAAAAAGTTTTGGGGGACATTTATTAACTAGTCCAAAAAAGTGTTCAATGAGTATTTATATGAACTCAGTCTACTCTGCATATTTAAAAGATCTTACAAAAAGCTTTAAAGTAAGATAAAATTTTCTAACACAAATCATGCCATATAAATCTGTAAAACTCAAGGCATGAATGTTAATCACCATATGATTCAGCTCCTGAAACAAGTTTTTTTTTTTTAATGTTCATTCTCTATCCATAATATCACCACCAAACTCATGAATTTTGTTAGTTACTGGAAATATCAATAATGAAGAATTTATCCCTGTGTAGTATGAACTGATTTACTTATCACAAGTAAGTAAATTATTTAGAGTCTCTTTGCTCAGGAATATTTTCTAAACTGCTGTCTGGTTTCCTCCTCCCTTCTATAGTTTTACATAAATGGTGGTACTAAATGCCAATAAGGCAATATTTAGTCTAACTAACCTAGGGATGCTTATTTGTGGGTAATTACCCAGCACTTGGGCAGTATATAAGTGCCCAACTGCTAGGTGACTAACTCTTGGGCCAAGTATGGCATTTATTTATTGCCAGAATGTTAAAAATAAATAAATACATGACAAGCATAGAGAAATGTGGGTTTCCTTTGTCTTTCCTAATTAAGTCGGGTTTATCTTGGAACAGAGAATAATTTTACTTATGGCTGGACGGGGAGTAGGAAAGAATACAAAGAGTATCATAACACCTGGGCTTGAGGACACCAAGACAGATGAAGCAAAAGGAGTAAGAGGCCATGTTCCTGTCATTCTTATATTGTGAAGCAGTAGGTGCTAAGTGCTCCCCAAATGCATGGCAGGGACCATTTCACAAGTCAGCAATGAGTTCTGGTACTTCCTTCTTTGCTTTTCCCATCTTTGTGCTTCGACTCAGAATTTAACTAGTTTTTTATTTTTGATTTCTCCTGCTCACAGTTAATTTTGTCCTGTTGATTTCCAAATGTATTCATTTAGCCTAAGATTTGGGGGGAAAGAAAGGTTCATAGAACTAAATGAGCTTACTTAGTGGAGTCTGAGGAGCAAAAGATGATCTCTTGGAACTGCCTGGTATTTTAAGAGTCTTGGGTGGTTCAATTGCCAGGGAAATACCTTTTTATCAATTAAAACATAAAAATATTCACACACTATGTTTTTTTTATTACATTTGAGAAAAAAATCCATATTGTCTAATTAAAACCATGACTAATAGGTGTTTTGTTGAAAACTCATTGTGCACTTTGAACAATATAACAAAACATTAAATACAAGTATAATCATACAAAAAATAGAGTATTACTTACTGTTCATGTTAGAATTAAGGAAGACATATTTTTAATTGACCAGATGAACGAATGAAGGGAACAATTAAGATTTTATATTACAATGAAAGTAAAGCATTTAATAACTCCATAATCATTTATATTTGGCTTTAAATCACTATGTATAATTGTTCTTTAAATGTTTTATTGCCTTAATTATAAAGTTGTTTGGGTGAGTTTTCTTTGTTACCCAACTGAGAACATTCTGGATAGCAAAAGGAAGGCAATTTATGATTTAAAATTTTACTTAAGTAAGCAAATCACAATAGAAAATGAGAACTGTCAATACTTCAACCATATATAGCAAGATTTTATGCATATTGAAGTGTATATTTGAATATATGTCAATTTTGCAAATTCAAATTAAAATAACGATAGCCTTACTGATGACCAAAATATTACCTATAGCAAATTCCTGGAATAAACATGATATTCACTATACAAAATGTTTAATCTTTGCCTAATCACTTCTTAACACTGACAACAAATATTCCATTAGTATACAGTAATATATTGCCTATAATTTTTCTTGGATTGAGTTTGAGGAACCTTATGGATTCTGTAGATACCAGATAATTTATATATCATATTCATCTGAAGATTCAGGTGTTTTCTTACATCCATTTGGCCACTAGCTAAGTTAATGCATGAGTGGTCCCTGCACATACAAATCAGGGCTGATATTTATATTGACCTTATTGAAGTTATCACCCCTGATAAAAAGAACTGGCTTTGCTATTACTAATTTGTTGACATGTGTATGGAATTTTAAAAAGAGACACAACAGGGATGCCTGGGTGGCTCAGTGGTTAAGTGCATCTGCCTTTGGTTCAGGGCATGATCCTGGAGTACCGGGTTTGAGTTCCACATCAGGTTCCCCACATGGAGCCTGCTTCTCCCTCTGCCTATGTCTCTGCCTCTCTCTTTCTATGTCTCTCATGAATAAATAAAATCTTTTTAAAAAAGAGACACAATAGAAATCTTATGATTTTAATAAGATTATACATGTACATCCACACATACTTTTCCTGATATCCATAATGCTCTAAAAAGAAGAAGCCTTTTCTACATCTACAATTACACTAATCTTGTATATACAAGGAGATATCTCATAATAACATATGGTTCAAGCCTCAGGATTTAAAAAATAATTATCATGTTTTTAGGTAAAATAAATATAGGCAAAAACATTCTTCAGGAATGTTTCTGCAAGTTTCCAATTTTTACTCATTGCATATCTGATACTTTCCAAAAGTATGTTTCCTTTACACTAAACCAAAGATGACACTTTTGGAGCTGATTAAGTAGCACAATTAATGTCAAACAATATCCCCAAAATGATTGAGCTTAAAATGCAAAATAAAAGCAATTGGGAGGATTATAGCAGTTAATCATTTTAGGCTTCCCTTTGAAGAACCATCTTCATTTAAAATAGAAAACAAATGCTCTTTTTACTGTTTAGTATTCATGTTGTTAGACTGAGTTTATTGCCTAGAATAGATGTTAGACCATAAATGTTACCTTCAGATTTTGTTCTTTCCTAATAGTATGGTCTAGGCAATATACATATTTAGCTCTTCTGAGTGTTTAATACAACTCCCTTTAGTATTCTATATATGATTTTGCTCAGCAGATTTGTGTTATTAAAATGTATATAATGGCATACAGAACATTCAGAAAATCCACAGAGGACTAAACAATCTTATTTATTGTTAACATTGAACCAGTCTATTTTGCATGTACCTTGCAGTATCTGTCACAAAAATGAGAAGGAGAAATTTTCGAATTTAAGAACTACCGATTTGATTAACCCATGCTTTTATTCAGACGGTGGAGAACTTATAAACCCTTCCTGCGTGAGATTGGGCTTCAAGCATTCAATAAAGCACATTTACTGTGTCCAAGATTAAATCATACATTGTTTAAAATTAATTATTCCTTTTTAATTGCATTGTATAAACAGAAATGACCTGTTAATTTAAAGAAAATCTATCAGCACAAAATGAATTCACTCATATAAACAAGCAAGATGAACTTGACCTTGTTTGAACTTGTTTTGATGTGGCCCAGATGGTAGGCTACATGCTTGAATAGCAGGCTAAAGCTGAGGAAAAACTCATATAGCAAGATCTAGATTTATAGCCTTTTGCAAATTCCTACCTTGTATTGTCCTTTCAGCATCTGTTCTGCTGCCACTGCGGTCAGCTTCTATCTCTGGGGTCAGAGAGTCTAAAAGCACAGAAAGGTAAGAGGGACACATATTTCATTTGATGCTTTTGTCCTTTAAAAAAAAGAGCAACCTGTTACTTTGGAGCTGAATTAAAATTACATAAATCTTTGTCATCTTTTAAAGGTTGAACAAAGACCAGAACCATAAGAATCATCAAAATATTTGAATAGATAAATAAGTAACGCCAAATTGTTCCTAACACGGGATGGAGCTGGGAAGTTCTCAGATTAATATTTTATCCTCTTTCAGTACAGACAGACCCAGTTATGCAGGAAAGCCGTGTCAGGTCCCAGATACTGGAGTGAAGTACAACAGGCCAGGTGAAAGCACCTGGGAAGTCAAGCAATTCCCCAACATGCGGGATCACTTCCCACCAGGCTTACAGTTTAAAGAATCACTAGGGATAAAGATGTATGTAAAACCACAAACACAATGTAATGAATCAACAGATATACGAATATATGTGAAACCACAAACACAGGTTTACATTGTCTTTTGAGTGCTAAAAAGTTAATGTCAGTGAGCCGTGCATGAAGATGCACCCTCTTACCATTTAAGACTCTGAGACTATCTGTCGAAGCTGCCTGTTTCAGCGTTTGTTCTGCTTGCTCACGCCGTTTTGTCTCAAATTCAAGTGCTTCCTGCAATTTTCTCTTTGCCTTCTTCTCCTTCTTTAGCCTCTTTTGAACTATGGCTAGAAAAGAGTGTTTGTATATTACATTTTTAAAAGTTTTTTGCAATGCCCTAACTTATCAATGATCTATGATTTTATATATATATATTTATATAAAAAAATATATATAAACATATATTTTTTTTTTCCTGCTGGACTGAGTCTACCTATGCAGAAGTTCCAAAAAAAAAAAAAAATCCCACCCTTATCTAAAATAAATCCCAGTGAAATATCCAAGGAGGCTAATTTTTATTTAGCCTTCAACCACTGTTATATTACAAAGATGCCTTTGATTGTCATATGTAGAGACAGATTTAAGGGGAAACTAATTTTAGTAAATATTTATATGCACTGATAAAGGAAGCCTGATTAAATGAATTTTGTGGGTTAGTCTCTGCCCTTGAATCAGAATGGTACATAATAGTTAGAATCATGCCAGCCTTTATAAGCATGCCTTCTATCTCTTTATGAAGCACCAATTTTGAATAGCAAATGGAGTATTTCCCCTGTAGTTGTTTTGCAAAACAGTTACATTGGTCCAGGTCTTAAGAATTTTTTTCTTGAAATTTTAAAAAAGGCAATAAATATTTTTGTATATGAGGAGCTAAATACTCTTAATTATCAACATAGAAGTAGTCTTTTGGGGGTGATGAAGCTATTGTAATTTGCTCAGAGATATCGATAATTTCTTCAAAGCAATTTTATATGCACTATAACATATTTCAAGAAAATCATGTTTTATTCTGCTTCAATCTGGTGGACTATAAAACCTCACTGATGATAATAATGTGCTATTGCTGACAATGATGTGGTATTTATATTTAAAAAAGTAGCTTATGACACAAAAAGTTAATTATGATACATTTTCTCCTACTGGACAATTTAAATATTTGTATATAGTATGTAACCAATAACTAGTAACAAATGTTCACAAAATGTATGGTTGACCATACTTTCAGTATGATAATTATTTTAGTTTTTACAATTTATATAAGGTAAGCAGCCAGTCTATGGAGAGCATGCAAATGTTTCTTTTTGGAATTTTTTTCTTCTGGTTGATAAACACTGTAGATGTGAATGTGACTGTGACAGAATCGGTATGAGAAAATCCTTTTAGAATTAGTCATAGGGAATAGTCATTCAGAGTTTACTACTTGATTTCTTACTACAACATTTTTATTTAATACAGTATTTAGTCAAAATATAAATCAAAGTAATAAAGATTCAAGTAAGAATTTGTTTCAGTTTCTGACTTTCATATGCCCCATTTTTATAATTATTAATACCATTAAGGTGGCAGACCATTAACTTGTTGAGTTTATTGTTGCCGGTAACATATATTAGCAGAGGCTGTTTTTTATCAAAACATACATTGGTTACAGTCTTGTAACAAAACAAAACTGGTTTTGAATAAATGCTAATTTCCTTTACTTAATATGAAAATCGTATGCTTATCTCAACAACATCATTTGCCTACTCTATCCCTTTCCAAAGATGATTGGTTATAAGTCTCTTTGAAAAGAAACAGTAATTTCTGAATTCCTTATTTGAATTGTTGTACTTCCATGGCACTAAAACTCAATACCTAGTCCCTTGCCATTGACTGCTTACTGTTTCCTGCTCCGCAATTGAACCTGGTATTGCCATATTCTCTCTTCAGGGTAATACACTGCTTCAATGGATACATTTATAATAGATAATTATTGATAGCTATTACCTTTAATTTATTGTTCACAATTAATTAAATGGGAAGTTCATGATGTGATCTGTGAAGTGTTTTGCCCTCTAGTGGTTAAAAAAAAAATTAATGTAAGTCCTCCAAAAGATTTGAACCAATAAAATTCTAAAGTTCTCTCAAGTAACCAAAAGATTACTTCAGGAATTCAAGGGTCTACTTTTATGTCTTGTCAAAAAACAAAAACAAAATTTCTCCAGGTGAGAACAAAATCAAGAATCAAGACATGGCTATCTCATTGAATTCTATTTAACAAACTCTTGGACAAATCTTCATTATTCACACAAAATACATCCCATTATCAGTGTTTATCTTGTTTTGATTACTATACTGCCTTAATCTATGTGAAACCACATTATATGCCATATATTGGTGGTGATGGCTTTTCTAAATCAGCCTCATCCCAGGAACCCACTAGCTGTTGCCTCATAGTAACTAATGAAAAAACCTACTACTGGTTTGAAAAACAAAGCAGAAACAATGATTTTCAAATGACTGTATCAAACATATAAAAGAACACCTGGGATATTTATATTGGATACTTATTAAATGAGGGAGTAGGTGCTCCCCCCTGGAGTACTTACGAGAATCTTATTGTTGAGGCAAAGGGAAAGTTGGTTGTAAAGGAAATACTCTTAATCTCACACATAATATAAACTCACAAATATGAATGACCTTCAAAATTATCTATACATGCACTGTAAAATGTGTTAGAAGAAGCAATTCATAGATTAGTGATATCATTGTTTTTACCCAATAAAAATTCATATTGGCTTCTACACTAATGTGTATTTGACCTTGTTGGATGAAAATGAGGCATCCAGAAAGAAAATTATACAAACACTCAACTTTGGTCATTTGTTCAGATATTCATCAGTCTTCAATTTCAGTTGATAAATATCTTACTATATCTGCTTCGCTTGAATAATCAGTATTTTCTATTTTAGCTTTATGACTTTAACTTTTAAGTTTTTCAAAGGGCAATTGTGAATGAATATAAGATTTTTCTTCATGGCTGTCATCAGAGCTCATTCTTACAATTATTTGTTAAGCTCTATGAGCAATAAAAACTATGTGATTAATTATATAATAGACATATTTCAATTCCCTGAGGTATGAACAGAAGAGAAATCATTTATACTCTGGAAATGAAAAAACACAATGAGCCTAGGATTCAAATCCTGCTGTGAACCTCAGCTATAAGTAAATTAACAAAAAAGCTGTATTCTCATAGTAAATCACCAAACATAGTAAATTAACAAAAAAGCTGTATTCTCATAGTAAATCACCAAACATAGTATTGTTCTGTTAAATAGATTATATAAAATATTACACTTATTTGGAACTTTAGAAATACCTCTATTCTTTTGTTCCATAGCCAACTGCTTCTCAAGCGTTTCCCTTAGTTCTCTTTCCCTTAAAAAATCCATCTTCAGTTCTGTTTTTTCCAGTTGGACTTGTTTTTCTTGAGCTCTGGCATTATCTATGGCAACTTTCAAGAGCCCCTGCACAAAGAAGGCATTCAGAATTGTAATATTTTGGTGTAGAGCATATTTCATTCATTACTTAAAAGCATTAAAAAAAAACAACTAATCAAATTCTTTCATTCTTTTATATTCACCCTATATTCACTAGGACAAGTACTTCAACCAAAGCACAAAATTTCTAAATCTAACTAAACTATATTAGGAAGACAAATGTTTTTGCCATGCAGGTTCAATTGCTTCTAATTAGAAATATCTAGATCTAAAGCTAAATGAGGGCAGCACCTAAGCCTGCTAAAAAATAAGAACTGAGAAGAAAATATTAAAGCTCTTTTTTTTTTTTTTTTTAGGGAATATTAAAGCTCTTACACAAGTGATGATGTGGCATGATTTACATAATCCCAAATGACCCTGGTAGTACCCACTTGTCTCTTAGAGCTCTACCTCCACCATTCCCTACTGAGATTATACTGGACAAATGCTCATCTTTCCATTTCTCAAGAAAACTGGTTTCTGCACCAGTGATTTCACTCTTTCGTTCTCCTGAATGCCTTCCCTTCCAATTTTTGTGTGGCTCATGCCCTCACTTCATTTCACCTTTGTTCAGTCACCATCCAAGAAAGTTCTTTTCTTACCACCATATCTGGAATAGCCCTCTAGTTATTCCCTCCTATCATTTATCACTGTGTAATATTGTCATTCATGTATATGTTTACTACTTTATGTCAGGTCTTCTGCACTAAAACGTAAACTTTCTGAGGCAGGGACATTTTCTCTCATTTGGTAGTATGTCTCCCAGAGTCCAGAGAGTGCCTACCATATAGTAGATTCTAAACTTTTTATGAATAGAAATTATAATACTGGTATATTTTTCTTGAGATATATATATATATATATGATCCCAAACCTAGTGTTTTAATAGTGCATTATTTTTAAAAAGTCATTTAAAATGGTTAAAACAAATTGAGAATAACTTTTAGGGGACTATTTGACAGTATAACTTAAGAGTATATAGTAAATGTAAAGTTTATACAGTAGGTGATGGAATCTCTTCTATAAGAGATACACATGTAAGTTGATTTACTCTTTGTTAATTAAAAACTTGAGTAATATTCTGAGATTCTTGAAAATGAGATTATGAGAATATGTAAAACATATAAAGTATTCTGCACATGTTCTCTCCCAAAATCCTTCAGAAAGTTATTAGTAAATATTAGAGCTAACATTTCTTTCCTTATCAACTCCCAGTAAGTAGTGGGAGAGGCACAGGAAGAGGGAGAGAGAGAATCTTAAGCAGAATCTGCTGAGTGTAGATCTGATGCAGAGCTCCATCTCATCACCCTGAAGTAATGATCTGAGCTGAAATCAAGAGTCTGACGCTTAACGGACTGAACCACCCAGGTACCCCATACAGACTAAAATTTATAAATGAAGTGAAGTTGATGCCATTTGTAGATATATTCTAGGATATGACACTTCCTACAGGAGACAACATATGCATTCTGAATTGGGAATTTCAACTCTGGCTTGACTTGTTAGCCCAAGAGAGGTGTACCCTTAGATCAGCTCACCAATGTAGCACTATCATAAGACATCTTATTCTCTTCTCAAGTACATATAAATTATTTCATGTTTTTATACCTGGCCCTGAATTTCATGGCATAATTCTTGTGATAGGAGACAAGCTGGAGGGTTTCTACATGGCTGTTTGCCCCTCCCTACTCTTCTATTTTTAACAATAAAACATAGCAGCTAAGGAAACTGCCATCTTAACACAATTCAGCAACATTCCTGTGTATGTTTCTTCTTCATCAGGAACAAACAATTAGTAACAAATGAAAGAGATCATTACATCAAGTGCCCTTTTAGATCACCCCAATTAAAACTTTAGTTTAGCTGTATTTTAATTCTAAGATACCAAATTCTAATTTTCTGCTCTGATTGCTCTTGTTGACTTATCTTTGAAAGATGTACTCTCTGTGCAATGTCTAGAGATTATTTAGCAAGATGCCAATGTTGGCACCACTTAATGTGTTGATTGGTTGTATTATCAGTAGCTGTTTAAAATAAATTACTATTAAACTATTATTGTCCTTGGCTGACAAAACACAATATTTTGGTGTTCCTTAAATATGAAACAATCATTATGAATAAACATGTTGAATAATGTTAAAATGCAACTCTAATTTGTGTAATTTTACATTAATATTTGTTGTAATGTATGAAGTTGCTAAAAGCATTTATGTTTACTGTTTTCTTTTGTTACAGTTGCTGCTAATGTCCCTAATGGTAATACATTACCTATTCCTGCTGATTATATCTGAAAAATACTAGCTTTAAGATCCAATACCCTCCAGGGACTACTTATAAGCTATATAAAATTAAGTTTCATTTTTAGACTTTAAATCAGTGCATATCAGTAGGAGTCCAGTGTGAACAAAAATCTGCACTAGAGCCAAACTGATACATATGCAAAAATATGTTATTGCCCGTGACAGCTCTGCTGCAAAAATACAGAAAACCGATTAAATTTCAGTGCAGCAGGGGGCTGGGAAAAGCAATAGCAAGTAGTGTTCACAACATCTACAAATCATTAGGACACCATTTTAACCATCAGTGATAATAGTACTTTCAGATTTGTGTAACTTCTGTAAATTTTCCAGGTAGATCATATGCAAAGGTCACACTAAATGCTGAGTCTCACGTGGACATGCAGTATTGAGCCAATTCTGTGATGACAATTCCGTGATGATGAATTACAGCAAAAGACACAAGGTTTAAAACATGAATTTTTCTCCAGGGGGAGGTCGGTTATGATGTTCGACAATGACAATTCTAAAGAAATGCTTTTAGGCTTACTCTGTGGCATAGCAATTATAAGAGACAATGGTTGTTTGGCCTCAAATTTCTTTCCCGTAAGTGAAGCATAATTGTCATATACACAAATGTTTTTGTTTTCTAAAACGATCTACCTTGTAAATTAAATTATTCTAATCATTTTTCAGGAACAAGTCTATATGCATTTCTTTTCAGAAGGGCACTGTAATTGATCTAGCAAGTTTTCGACTATTTCTATATCCTAGAAAGTAAAATAACTGCTTGTATAAGATAATTTAAAGTAACACTGATATGAAGGAAACATTTCTTAATATCCTAGTTGGATCCCAAAGGAAAAGCTTACTTAGCCATGTTTATTTTTTATACAAAGGTGTTTCAGAATCAGATGATAACTAAAGTTTTTTGAGTGTCACAGGTATTAATGTGACAAATTATGCTCAATAATGCAGTGCTTCTTATGATAGTAAATATCCTAGTAGAAGGGGATTTTAGTGATTGCCCACTCTAATTAAAACCGCTTAAAGTTGAAACAAACCAAGGCCCATAAAGATCAGATGACTTGTCCAAAATCCCAAACTAGTGAATTGACTAAGCTTAGTTCAAAATTCCCAAGCTTATTTATTATTTTCTTTTAATGTTTCTTTCCAGGATGAGAAGGAATAGTGTCCCTGGAAACCTGGAACTTTTGTAGATAAATATAGAATAGAACAGTATCAACTAATGCATATTCACATAAGCTCTTATAACAAAAGATTAATGTTATGGCTATTGTTCTCCAAAATCGTTCAATAATGGATACTCCCTCAAAAGCATTTCCAGATGTAAAACCCATCTTGTGATTCATATGATCATGTTGGAGATATGGCAACATGGACTCAGTAATCATCCTGCCTATGTTTAAATCCAGACTCCACCACCATTATATGACCTTGATCAAAAGACTTGTCTGCCTTCATTTACTCATCTGTATAATGAGGATGATAATGAAATCCACTGTGTAGGATTATAAAGACGATTCAATGTAATATCATATAGAATTAGCATAGAGATGGACTGAATATATTGTGATTTACAGTAAGAAATGTATTTGGTCTTCATCCCAAAGATCCTACAATGGGTGTAATTTCCTAAGTAACAAGAGTGAAAAAGGTTAAATGGATGGCCTTTGTTATTCATAATAAGCCCCTCCCAACTACACCTGAGTTTATTTTAATAAGGTGGCTTTTGGAAAGCCTTACGGATAGAAGCTGGTTGTCAGGGAAACTAATTCTGTGATTAGAGAATTGGAATTTTCAGTCCCATCCCCCCTGACCTCTGGGAGGACAGAGGGCCTAGAGGTTGAATTAATCACCAACTGTGGGTGATTTAATCAATTATACCTAAATAATGAAACCTCTATGAAAACTCAAAAGGACAGAGTTCAAAGAGCTTCTGGGTTGGTCAACACGTGGAGGTACTGGGGAGGTGGCATGCTCAGAGAAAGCACAAGAGCTCCACACCCCTTCCCATATACCTTGCCCTATGCATCTCTTCCATCTGACTGTTCCTGAGTTATATCCCTTGACAATTAACTAGTAACCTAAATATTTTCCTGAGTTCTGAGAGCTGCTCTAGTAAATGAACTGTACCTGAGAAGGGGGTGATGGGAACCTCCAATCTATAGCTGGTTGGTCAGTAGCACAGGTTACAACCTGGACTTGCAACTGGCATCTGACATTTGGGTAGGGGGCAATCTTGTGGGATTGAACTCTTAACCTTTGGGACCTGAGGCTATCTCCAGGTAGACAGCGTCAGAACGGGGGTTCAATGGTAGGGAATCCAGCCAGTGTTGCAGAATTGATTGGTGTGGAAAAAACTACCAGATATTTGGTGGGCAGAAGCATCAGAAGTGAAGTGATGTCACAAGTGTAGTGTATTGAAAGCAGAAGACACACACAGGAGTATTTTTCCTATATAATGACACACTATGATTGTTCAATAAATATTCATTTTAACTAGTATCATAATTATCACTGTTGTTGTATACAATATAAATTAGTAAGTATGGTATATAGTCCAGATTTTTAAGAGATTAATGAAATTCTCTTCATCATAGTAAACTGTGTTCAGAATATTGGATATATTTCACTGTTGTTTTTTTTTTTTTAATGAGGTCTTTTCACAAATTGGTAATGAGAAAAAAAAGACAGACTATGTAGGTATGATGAAACATAAAAAGATATAATTAACACCAATATATCTGATCCTAGTCTACTCATATTTTGAAGCCAATGTCCTTTTTTGGTGTTTATCTTTTTGAAAGTTTCCTAATTATTTTGTCTAACTCTGTTATAATTAAAATGATGTATTAAAAATGCAAATAGAAAACTATTAACTTCTTTTACATGTATAAAAATATAACATTATTGGCCATGACATGGAAAGGTAAAGACTGGAAGATGTATAATCAGAATGTTTTTTATCTTAATATTAAGTCAGATTCTCTTCATTTTCTTTTATCAAACAGAAATTAGAGAATATTTAAGTACCATTATTGGATTATTTTTATTTATTAGACCATAGTTATTCAATCTGCAACATGCCATTCACTATGGTTTTAACAATCCTTTTTAGGTCTTTCTTGTTTATTTAATTTCTCCATATAGACAAATCATAGTGAACCAAAATCCTATCAAATATCCCAAATGGCATATATCTTCAATGTTAACCTCATCCCTAAGTTTTATATTCCCTACCTTATTTTACCTTTATTTTTGTATTTATTTATCTATTCTTATTTCAGTAAGTCATTTTAAATAATTCTTATTAATAAGATAAGCAATGTAAATTATTTTTCCTAATCCTATGTACAAATAGATTGTAGCTAGGATTTACAGCATGAAAGCTCAGATTGTGAATAGAGAGTAAAATTCTCCTTTAAGTGTGTTTGTTAATTGGGTAGCCAGTGTTTGAAGGTGTCACATTCAGTAAATTGACACTAAAATTCTAGTTTCCTCACCTAAAATCTCACGGGGAGTTCTCCATGGACATGTTTGAATATGGAAGGCATACTAAAATATTGCCCACACTGAGAAAAACAAAACTCTGCATACAATAAAATTTTAAAAATTCTAAAAAGGAAAACCTGGAATGAATCCATATCACTTACTAAAGTGACATTACCATACTGTACATATATATATTTATTATGTATAGTATATAGCATATTTAAAAATACCAGTATATAGTATTTTTTCCATAAGTCCTCTAAAAGCACAAAGGAAAAAAACATTTATCAAAATTCAACTTTGATATCTCATGGCAGGGACATCTGTATTAACCATTACAAATTTTAAAATTCAGATTTATCAAATTACAGAGTATCATAAAATTAAATTATCATTTAATATTAGAACAATAAACACATTGTTTTGTAGGGCTTTTGGTCATTTATTGTAAGAAAAAAGAGACTTACATACATTAAATTTAAATACTATCCAATGTCTTAGGTTTAATTAAAATAGTAAATATATATAATAAAGCTTTAAATTTATATATGGTATTGTATGATTTGAAACATGTAAACATTTTAACAATGTTTTGCATTGCCATCCTGATAAAATAGCTCCAAAAGAAATATGAAGCTTTAAACTTACCGCACAAAAAGTATGTTGCCATTTTGAAATAGAAAGCAGAGAACCCCATTATATATAATTGAAATTGCAGAGGAAATTGAGGTAGGCAGAATGTAATTACCCAAATTAGAATTTGGACAGCAAACACATTTATACTGTATGCCCAATAAGCCAGGGTCATGACTACTTAAACATTCTATATCATTCCTAGGATATTACTATAACTCAATAAATGTGGCAATAATAAAAGAACTAACATTAATAACCTTTTGAAAAATGATGTGAAACCACTACTAAACATAAATCCAGTATATATGTATGTGTATGTATGTGTATATATATATGTATTTATGCATGTGTTGTGTATGTATGTGTATTATTATGCATGGAACGCAGTAAAATTTTTAATCTTTATTTTACTTTGAATGCACTGAAGTGGACAAGCACAATTTATTTTTAACAAAGTATTCTTATTGTAGGTGTTTTAACTTTGATGGACTCAGGTCTCTATGATTTAGGACTAGCAATAAACAACTTAGCTTGCCCTGACTATTGTCCCATTATCAACTCTTGCTAAAATATGTTAATAAGGCTCGTTGGAAGGTCAGAAAGGAGAGTATATATCAAATCTAGAGATATCTTCAATAAAATATTTGTCTAAAATCTGAACATTTTGAAATTGGGGTTTTCTTTTCTTTCTTCTTTTTTAAAGAAATAATTACAGTTTGAGGTGGATGCAGATACATTTCTAGTCTGGGTATTACTGGTGTGTTTATGTAGAGGGTGATAGATGAATACTCCCAAACTGACAGTACTTGACTTAAAGATGTGGTATTCACACACAATGCAAGAGTCCCTGTGTAAACCCATTCTTCAGATGAGCAAGCTGGTTTTATACTGATAAAACCCAGAAATGTTTTCTTCACTGAAACTGAAATCAAATAACCACTTTCCTGCTTAAAGACTTTCTCGTTAATGAAGATACATAAAACTGGATGGAGAATTTTAAGTAAACTCTTAGTTTTTTCTTTGCTTCATATGGAGTTGTAAACATAACAAAAATAATTGTTTCCTCCTTTTGGAGTGTAAATTCAGAGATGTTGAGGGATACTTTTGGAAATCATTTAATTTTACAAAAGAGAAATTCGTTAAGAACTCTACCTCATAAAAAACAATAATATGGGTCAAATTTAGAAAAAAAAGTCTATGTTTATTTTAAAATATAATCAATTATTTGGCCTTGATTAAGTTTAGGCTAGATTGATGATTTATTTCAATTACTGAGATATAAAACCTTAAAGTTGAACACAGTTCTGGAGACTCTAATTACATTAGTATTAAAAATGCCACATTAATAGATGAGAAGATATGTTACATTAAAGGCCTTCTGTTATGTCCTTGGAGAGGTAAATAAAATTAATTACATTTCTACTGGGAGAAAGTTTAATATGGTAGGAAATGTGTACAGAAAAATATCACTAAGAATCAAGTGCTAAAGAAAAAATTAAAAAAAAATTAACAGCACAGTATCTGCAAGCACATTCTTACTATTAGCTACTCCAAATAAGGAGAAGTAGATGGCCAAAATCTCCATCTGGGATCCACATGATGGCTTCATGTGTGGGCAAGAAAATTATGCTTTCTTGTATCCCAAACACTCGTATTATTTTGGCTCCATGCTCTATGTTATTGTTAACTGTAAGTATTTTTGATTCATAATGTACTGTACGTAAAATATACATCCTGAGGACTACATAGGAAATCCGTAGAAAGTTTTGTATAGCTTTTTGAAGTCTATTCTTTGAAGAAACCCTATTAACTGAAACAAACTTATTTATGAAAGAAGGGATTTTTTGGATTCTTTTATATTAGACATATTCTAAGTGACTAAACATATCATTTCCTCACTAGAAGGCCAGCAGTTTAAAAATAACTAAATATTTATTAGAACTGGTGTGCTGTCATTTTGTAAATCAGACAAATTTAAACAGATTCCACCCATCAGTTGACAATAAGGAGAACATTTAGGCAGAATGATTTTTCAAATGCCCAGGTCATTTTCATCAAAGCTGAATATACATATTTGAATATGTCTAAACCAATTTGATAGTAGCAAGCTTAAAATCTTAAATTGCTGTGAAAAACTCCAATGCCATTCTTTGGTCAATCCCATGAAAGGATTAAGTTGGAATAGTATGAATTTTGGAAAAATCTACAGCTGGGTCTTCCATATTTCTTTCTTCCAGATTACAAAAAGGCCTACCTGTATATTAGTCAGAAGGGTCTCTATGGAAGACAATCCATCAGGAAACAGAAAAGGAGGTGGAAAACCTGGAGGCAGTGGTTGTCCATGCCCAGTTAGAGAAAGTTTGTCGAGGCTGTCTCTTGCGGTTGGTGTGGAAAGCGGGGTCTCATCTGTATGTGATTGAAACAAAAATATAGAACAAGTTACGCTTGTCTGTTTTTATTAGACCTCAGTAATGGCTTCCCTAGTGGTTTCCAGAACATTTATTGCAAATTGGTTCCTGCTATCAGGAGAAAATGCTTTCTGCTGAATTTTCTTTAATGAAAAAGCTGTGGAGATACAACAAGATAACATTAATGAGTAACTTTATAAGCCTTTTAAATGCAGTCTCTAATGAGACTGAGTTTACAGTGCCATAGAATCTTTTTAAAACAAATATTATCTCACATATAGTTGTGATAATATACTCAGGCTGACTTTATGGGCACCTTCCCAATTATCTCATTTTAGTTTGTTCTGTTTGGATTGACAATAGAATATTTCTAGTGCTTCATATAAAAGAAATGCTTTGTATATTAGTATGTTTGTTTTTCAATTAACCCTTCCTTTATATCAATGATTTGTTCGAACATTCTTAAGGAATCTCTAAAAGACTGTACAACTGAAATTTGTCATTTTACAACTAAAAAGAAAAGAAAATCTGGATCAAATATATTATTCTTGAAGTATAGCTGAATTATTTAATATCATTAAAACTAAAGATCTAATTATTTTGACCCTGAATACCTTTTGCCTTCATATCAAAAAACTAGCCCTTTATACATGAACAAGGAGTTTAAAGAAAAGGTAATAAAATACAACTTCCATAACAATATTTAGAAAATCAAATATATAACCCTCTAAATCAAATTAGTCTTTACTTTATTGAATATTCTTCAATATTTTAAGCAACCTAGAGTAATGTCCTGATATGGATTCTTTTTACTTTCACAGTGAAATCTTTTCACTCAGTTCTTTATTATTTAAACATTTTTACAGTTTCATTTAAGATAGATATAAGTTATGGCTTATTTTAGTTTATTATATCACAGAGAAAATTTTATTCATGGCAGGATTCTCAATTTTATAAATATTTTCATATTTCACCCCAGGAAAATTAATCAGAGCAATGTATTTGCACAGTCCTGATAGTATCTCACAATTTTGCAAGTGGCTAAAAACTTCAGCACATTTGCCTTATGCTTATAATTTGATTCCACTGTCTCGATCATTCCTTTATTTTTCATTACAACACCTAACCGCACAACACGTTTTCCAATTACCTCTCTTTGGGGCAGAAATATCATGGAAGTAGCCACACTTCTCTGTCTCTAACTAATGTCAGAACAAGTTAAATTCACATCCCTTACCTTTCCACATTTCTAGTTAACAAACCAAAAAGGGAGGAGAGTATGGGACACAGGCCTTCTATTAACTGCCTCTCTTTTCAGGCTCACACACGCACTCCTCTGCAGTTTCTCCTTCCATTCCCTTTCCTGTTCACCTACTGACAGTCGATCTGAGGCAGCAGGCACTAGAAGAAATGGAGTGAGCAGCTAAAGGAAGACTCACTGTGTCGTTATTTTTTTTATCACTCTTGTCACCAGGGTTAAAGAAAGACCGCAGTGCAGGGGTAGTGCTACTGCATGGCTAATGTGATCAAGATGATCTTGGACACCCTTTACCTAGCTGTCATAAATTACTCCTCCAGACCAAGGCTGCTAGTGTTTTCTCGTAATAGCTCCAAAAAGGCGCTTGTTAAACATCTATGTGCATGTGAAATTGTTTAAGAATGGAGAGCAATATTTTTAGATCAGCATCACCTTAGCTGTCACATGCTAAAGAAAATGTGGCTTAATAGATCATGGGGATAATAATTGCTTGTCTCTTGAAGAAAGGCACAGAACCAGATGACCACCTGAGTTTGCTTTCAGCTTTAGAGACCAATTCCGCAATTCTTTAAAGATTATCCAAGAAAAAAGCACCACATGAATGTGTATACACACACTCATACACACACGCACATTTGTTTGTAAGCTCCATCATCCTTATGACCTTTTTTTTTTTTTTTTCCTTATGACCTTTTAACTTCAGTACATTCATGCTTGACTATGTTTGGCTGTTGTGTGAATTAATTCATAAAATCACTCATGATATGTACATTTACATAGCCAATATTTCCTTTACATAAATAACGTGCTAGATGCTGAGGACAGAACAGTGAAAAACACAATTTGCAAGCTTCAAGTAGCTTATCCGGACTGGAGTGTGTGATCTCAATTGTTAACTAGTCAATTGCAATAGTTACTAAAACATTTTGTCTCCATCATCATTCCATTAGCTACTCCATTCTTCCCAATATAGGATTAAGATTGTTCTATGTATACGTGTGAGTGTGTGTGCATGTATGTGTGTAATATTTTTTTTTAATGCAGTAGCTTCAATGGAATGCTCATCTTGGTCCTCATGGTTTCAATTATCACTTGGTGTAGAGTTCCATGATTGAATCCATTCATTTACATTTTACATAGTAGAAATACTGCATAGGGCCACTTTAACTCAATATGTAGCTAAGAAACGATCAAATTTGGGGGCACAATGATGACTAAAAGAATGAAAAAAAGGGTGATTCTTAAGATCAATATGCATTTTTGAAAAGAAGACAAACCAATCAAAGATCAAACATACAAAACAAAAATGTTCCTTTGGGCTTCAACACCCTCCTAAAAAGTTGTCATCTTGTGGCAATTAACATCATAGAAAGTCTCATTTAGTCTTCCTACAAAGATAGTAAAATTGGGAATACAGTTCTTCCTTTTGAAATAAAAGTGACCTTTGATATCCAAAATGTTCTACAAAGATTAAAGCAAATGTTTGAGAGGCCAGACAACATGGCAAAGAGTTTTGACATTATATAATCTCCACTGACTTCAAACAGTGAACGATGATGAAGCTCAAATTCACAAAACACCTTATTCCAATTTGATATATCTGTACAAGTTTTTTTTTTAAGTTTTATCTTTAAAAGAAAGCTTGTCAGATGCCATGTTCTCTGGATTTTAACAGCATTTGACAATGTAATCTGTTTTTTGTTCTTGAATGTTTTGCTTTCAAATAATTTTAAACTTATGGAAAAGTTGCAAGAATTGTACAAAGAATTCCTATAGACTCATGTAGTGGGTGTCTGGTAGCCCCCTAAAATATGTGTCCATGCCTAATCCCTGGAGCCTAGTTATGTTAGCTTGCACAGAAAGAGGGTTTTTATAGATGTGATTAAGTTAAACATCTTGAGATGAGAGCATCATCCTGGTTTAGGAAGGGTGCTAAATCCAATGATAAGTGTCCTTATTAGAAAAAGAGTCCTTATTGAGAGAGTGAACAGATCTACAGTGAAGAGGAAGACGCAGAGTGGAACAGGAGACAGAGATCAGAATTTCCCAGACAAAGCCAATGCATGATGCTGACGGCCACCAAAAGCTACCAAGGTAAAGAATGGATTATCCTTTATACCTTTTGGAGGGAGCTTATCCGTTGCTAATACCTTGATTTTAGACCTCTGACTTCCAGAACTCCCATGAGAAAATTAATTTTTGTTTTAAGCCATCAAGAATTTGTGGCATTTTGTGAAATCACCCCTAGAAAACTAGTTCAACTCCTTACTCCAATTCACCAATCGTTTGCATTTTGCCATGTTTGCTTTTAAATTTTCTCTTTCCCCCCTCTTGTTCTCTGTGTGTGTGCATATGTTTGAACTATCTTCCCTTTTAAAACTTCACTGCATATTTCATACATATAAGAACATATTCTTATATGATCACAGTAAGGATAAAATCAGCAAGAATAACATACACATAATACCATTGTTTAATCAAAAGCTCGTATTCCAATTTCATTACCTGTGAGATATTTTACTGTAAAGAGCTAAATAATGAGTCCATCTTTTAATTTACTTGACAAGCACTTGGGGAGTATTTTCTCTGGGCTTGTAGTATGTGGTAGCCTCTAAGATGGCCTCTGATGATTCCTCCTTCCTATTATTCATTGCCTATCTAGAATCTTCCCCTGGTCTGTGTCTGTTAGTCTGAGTCAGATGTAACAGAGAAAAACAAATATGATGGGATGTCACTTTCAAGATTCAGTTATAAAAAGTTTATAATTTCCATTTGTCTCTCTCTCTCTCTCTTTTTCTTGCCCTGGGGAAAACCAGCTGTCACGTCATGAGACACCCCTTTGGAGGTACACATGATAAGGCAGAGGGGCCTGCCAAAAACCACCTAAATTGGCTTGAAAGCCAATTCCCCCTGCCCACTTGAACCTTTTGATAAGGCTACAGCCCCAGCTGGTGGCAGAACTGGAACCTCAAGAGAGACTTTCAAGGTGACTCCCCAGATCCTGCACCCAGATTCTAACCCACAGAAACTGAGATTTTAAATGTTTGATGGTTTAGGTCACTAATGGTCGGTATAATCTGTTACATGGCTGTAGATAATGAAAACAGGGCATGACACTTTGTATACTTTGGGATATATAAAGAAAATCACCTAGTATTCAATGAGTGTCAGCTACTTTGGATATATAACAACTTCTTCAGGCCTCAATTTCCTTAAATTAAAAAAAAGTTAGCAGGTTGAATGAGACAAACTCTAGTGTCAGCCAAATCTAAAATTTCACAGTCTCTACTATTTCCTATAAAAATTCTTAAAAAATAGTTGAGTGGATATTTTACCTATAATGACTAGAGATTTCACCTGTATTGATTGAAAAAGAACTGAATCACATAAACACAAAATTTCAGAGCAAGCTCTTGATTATTTAGGTTTACAAATTCCATTTTACAAGGATTCTTAAATTTTCTTGCTTCATTTTATCAAATTAGAAAATGTTCAACCATTTATAAGACAGGCACTCCTCACACCCAGGATGGCAAATCAGATGCAGAGAAGGGTGTGTCCTCCTAAAACTAAGGAAGCACTTTTGAGAGCTGCATTAACTAGGGTACATTTTTTTTAAGTACGCCATACCCATAGGGGACTAGTAGTTATGCCAGTTCTCAAAGGAGTTCTTGTTATTTTTAAATTCCTGAGTGATTTTTAACTTTCTTGTATTTTAATTCAGTTATAAGGAACCACAATGGCTTTCTAAAAGAAAATAGAACCACACACATTAACATCTCACTAATGATTTCATCTGTTGACCAGAAAAAAATACCAATGACCATTTTTATAATTATATAAGAAATGTAATGACAACTATAACAACATAAAATCAATTAACATCAATTAGAATATGATGGACAAGATAAAGATGGAAGATAAGAAAATGTGTTTAAAAATCCAAAATCAATAAAGTACGAAAAAATGATATTTCATTCTTCTCATCATTTCATCTTATGATTCTCCTCATAGTTTAAGTCACATATCAATAAATGACTATCAGTAAGATTGATGCCTCTGTAAGACAGCTTTTTTTTCCATCCAATCTTATCACACATAACAATTTAGCAGGATATCCTAAGGAACAATGTTGTTTAAAAAAATAATGGGCCTCTACTTTTAAAATGTTTTCTTTCCTGTTAATAAAATCTAACTCAGTTGTTATTTTCATAACTAATCCCTTTGGGTTTGAATTATATATTCTCTTTCAAGTTCTTGTGTGTGTGTGTGTGTGTGTGTGTGTGTGTGTCGTTTTGTGTCTGATGTCTTTTATTACATCATAAATTCCAAGTAGAAAAATGTTCACTTTTAGAAAACCATACCTTCCAAGGGAATTCACATTTATTCATCTTGATGTAAAGTAGATAAAACATTATTAAAATAAAAAAGTCTCCATATTTAATGTTTACAAGTGATCTGGGATTTTGCATTTATACTGGAAAAGTGAAAAAAATGTGGACAAAAATTCTAGAGAATATGGTAATCTCTGTGAATAGTTTTTTATAAAAAATATGAATTTTTCTTTGCCATTTAGATAAATTTCCATCACAATTATAAAGAAAATTAAATTTATTGGTGTTTTTGTAAACTATCAGCCACATTATTCAATTGGAGTACAGCCATGAATAATCTATAAATATTAAGGATTGGTGTTTAAAAAAGATTTTGAAACATATATCTAAACATAAAACAGTCATTTAAATTGAGCTCAATAATATCCTCAATTCTAGTTCATTCCTACTGTAGGACTCTGGGTTTAATTTGGCAACAGAAACTAATAATAAAGTTGAATAATGTGATTATTACATTCTGATGTAATCTTAAATTAGAAATGGTCATGTAAATCTTTTTTCTATTTTTGTCTTCTCATGAAATAATGAATTCCAAAATATCACATTAAAATTTATTTGTATGACTTTCATGTATCTATTTTAATTCTTACAAAATATCCAAGGGTATGATAGAATAAGGCTAATTTCCTGTATTTAATTTTAAACCCACTTTTCAAATTCTGGATACAGCTATGGTAAAGTGAATAGCAAATGAGGCTAGATTCAGAAAGTGTGAGTTCAAGTCCTGGCTCTACCAAGTATTAGCAAATAGTAGAGCAAAAAAAATCCATTTCTTATATTCTACAAACCTCATTTGATTTATTTACCAAAAGGATGATTACAAACTCAGAGGATTATAGCTTAAATCCAATTAAATTATGTATATGAAAGTGCTTTGTAAAATATAAAATGCTAATAAACTATCAGTAATTAACAAATAACTAAATGTATTACACATTTCCTTTTGTAAACTTGGCTTCAACGTGCCACAGAGGGAATCCTGGTTATACCATAAGCTTGAGACTTCTCTATTCTTTCTCTCTAATGAGGCTTGTGATGATGAAGTATCATGCTGATAATAAAATTATTACTATATATTATTATAGTTGCCTTATACAAACTAACCCTGAATTAGTTCAGCGAACAGTTAAAATTAACTAGGATAGAAATAACTTGAGAAAGGGCAAAAGGATATGAACTAGTTTATCAACTTCTCTTCAGGCAGCAGGACCTAAAGGAAATGGATAAGGTGACTTACACAGAAAGAAAACAGTACAGATTTTGGAGAAATAAACTGTCAGAAGCATAAAAACACTTAAGAGTCCTCGATACACTTGAAGAATATCTGGATTTTTAGTTTGAATGAATGAAGGAAAGGAAAGGAGATCATTGTAAGTGCATATCTGGCAGGATGCTGGAGGTGTGCTAAAACATACATCAAACTCACAATTCTAATTTAATGCATTTTAAAGTACGTATTGCACACATATGCAATTATCATCTTTATCAGTGGTTATTACCTTTTGGGTAGTTTACCTCTGAGTTGCTGATGAAAATTAGGGACCGCTCCTTAGATCAAGAAATAGGACATCAAGCCTCAGCTCCGTAACCAGAGTAAGCACTTATTAATGTCTGTTGAAGGAGTATGTGAATAGAATGAGCTGAAGCAAGAGCTAAAGCAGTACAAAATGCAGAAATGAGAAGGATGTAGTCTCTTGATCACCCTGAGGTTACACCACATCTATGATAGCAAACCTAAAAATATCTTCTATTGGAAAACCACTCTATTGATTACAAGACAATTTCATAGACATTATATTGAGTCAGGAGGAAGCTCTAGGAAGATGATAAAAAAATGCATGCAATTATAATCTCAATAAGGTCATGTGCCAAAAGATTGATCCCAATAGTACCTAATGGTTATTTAGGAAAAGAAGAGAGTATATTTAGATGATACAAGTTGAAATCAGAGTGAAGAAAAATAAAATTTCATGGCAAGGTGCATTAGAGATGGGCAATGAATACTGGGAAAGATGTAAACAGGAGGAAGTTAAGTGGCTATATAAGGAAAGTGTGTAGGGATGACCGTTTAGGAAAGCAGGGATCCTAAGTGCCCTGAAGAAACTTTGTAATTTTAAAGGGAAAGCCTATTTTCTGACCATTATTCTCAAGAGAGTTTATAATTTTTGGCTATTCTGCATTTGTATTTCAAAAATCTATGTATGAAGGAAACTCTCTATGAAGCTATATCTTAGGATTTATAAACATGGCCCTGACAGCAAAGTCTTCCCTGTCTTTGGCACCTGAGAAGATAGAACTGAAGGACTCTGACATCTGTGTGTATGTTTGTTTTTTTCTTCCCACAGCTTGGGATTTCTTGGCAAAAATGGAACGGTACCAAACATTAAACACACACACACACACACACACACACACACACCCTTTCTCTCACTCTCTCTCTCTCTCTCAATCTCTTACCTTTTAAACATTTTCAGTGGCTTTTACCTCTGCTTATTTGTTAAAGTCATAAGTCATAGTGTTTGTGAAAGAGCTGGCATAGCTATGCTGAAAAGATCCACTTAATTGACCTTTCTGTCTTTTCCATGACCCTGTAGGTTTAAACCTCACTGCTGATACTGCAAGTGAATATGGGAAAACATTTATTGAAAGCTGCATAACAGACACGGTGATATTTCCTCGGTTGATGTTTTGCATATCTGCACAGTAGGGCCATTAAGGGTTCTAAGAGCACAACGGAAACCATCATAACATTTGTTTTTAGATGACTGACTCAGGACATGTACACCAGGCTTTATATAGAAACTGTTTTTGTTTTATTAAGGGACTGTTTGCCTGTTAGTGATAACATCATTAAAAATAAATGAAAGGGGGCTGGTAAAATGCTTCCCAAAAGCAGAAACCTAATTAAAGGTGATATGCCTGCTATGAGGCTTTTTTCAGGACTCAGAAATAGAACAAGGTTAGTTCTTTCTCATTTTATAAGGCCCAAAGAAGACCTCACAGTAAAACATCACTTCTGATCTAATTTTCTATTTCTGTGTACTTTAATAATCTACTTTACAGTCTGTGCTTGCCCATAGAAAGTGAACTAGTTTTGTTCCTACAGATAGCTGCTTCATCATGTCACACTGCATGGAAAGAAAATCTGATGGTTCTCAGGTCAGACAAAAAAAAAAAAAAAGCAAAAAAAAAAAGCACTTTCCTTTTATGGCAAATGGTATAGGTTGTGATATGGACAGTAAGAGCAGTTGAAACAATGCACAAACATTTCATCATCCTAAAAGACCGCTTTTTAGAACCCCAATTAATGGTAAAACACATTTCCAAATCATGGTTTATAATTTCCAAAAGAAAAAAAGAAAAGTAGACTCTTTCATTTTAAGGGGTGGAGTTACTCTAATTTCATGGATGGTGGAAAAAGCAGGAAACTGCATTCCCCTGATAACTCTGCCCTTATTGTGCTGTGACCTTGGCCAATTTACTTAAATTTACATCTGCCAAAAATGAGTTTCTGAAATGTGCTTTGAGAATTTTCGGGGGGCGGTGTGGGGGAGGAGTTGTCACATCAATTCAAGGCCTTTTCAAAATTAATATTACTTCAGAAGTAAAGAGAAAAAAGAAGAGAACACTGGGCACCCTCACACAGTGCCACACTTTGAGATCCTGATTTCTTCTTGTCATCTCTGCACAGTTCTGTTTCACTTACGAGTCTCCAAGCTGAACATGAATCTTTTGCTAAGTAAATAAAACAGAACGATTCCCAAATTATTCCCCTGAAATATAAAGGAGCGCCGGTATTGTGGGTTACTTAAACTCAGATTTGCACATAGTTTTTATACGATAATTACCAGGAGGGCAGCCCGGGTGTCTCAGCGATTTAGCGCCGCCTTCAGCCCAGGGCGTGATCCTGGAGTCGAAGGATCCAGTCCCACATCAGGCTCCTTGCAAGGAGCCTGCTTCTCTCTCTCTGCCTGTGTCTCTGCCTCTCTCTCTCTCTCTCTCTCTCTCTGTGTGTGTCTCATGAATAAATAAATAAAATCTTAAATAAAATAAAATAAAAATAAAAAATATAATTACCATGGAATGTTAAAAAAAATACCTTCAGAAATCATTTGGCGTAAATTTTTGTTTTTCAGACAAAAGAAGTCTGATAAGTGATTGACCCAAAGTTCTTCAAAACCCAAGTTTGCAAATTCCCATTTCTTTCTTCTTTGAAAGAACAGTGTCAATTTAGAGAAAATACAGGGAAAGAATACCTTGAGTGCTTCCAAGGGTATGCATACCCACAAACATACATACATTTAAGACAACTGGTGAAAAATGAAACTTGGCAGGACATTTAACAAATATTAAGGAATTTTAGGAGTGATAATAATAATGTGATTGTGATTTAAAGACATGAGCCCTTATTTTTACGAGATACATGCTGAAAATAAAAATATTTACAGATTAAGTAAAATATGTTTGGGATTGACTTCAAAATTCTCTGGAGGAGACAAATTGGGTGGGGGAACTTCTGACACAAGTCTGGGCTTGAAATGATCAATGTTTAAGCCGAATGATGGGTAGGTATACAGGTGGTTCATTATACTAATTTTATGCTTGTTTGAAATTTTCTATAAGCAAAAGGTTTCAACATAAAAATAATGCTATGCAGTATAAATTCTATTAACTCATTTTTCTTTTGAAAGAGGCATCGGTATGATGATGATCATCAGCATTCTCGTCAAAATAACTTGCATATATTGAGTGCTTTCTATGTGTGCAAAGCAATGTTCTAAACACTTTGCATGCATTAACTAATTTAATCCTCTCAATAATTCTGTTAGATTGTTACTAGTGTTATACTCATTTTACACATGAATAGATAGAGGTAAAAATAAGTTAATTAACTTGCCAAGATAACTCAGCTAGTAAGGAAAGGAACCAAATTTAAACCCAAGTAGCCTTGCTCCAGAGCCTTTAAACATACAAGGAATAAAATACAAATTATCTGTAAGAATTTTCAAAATGCACTGTTATATGTGTTCGAATATAAGAGACATACATTCCAAAATGGCAATAATTTTATAATTCTTTTATCTCAGGCTAGAAAAAAAAAAAAAAACCCTGAAGACATTTCTATCACATTCCTTCTTAATCAGGCTTGACTTACTCCTTAAAACCTAGCCAGTGATCATCCACAGCAGCCAAGATTCATCCAAATTGGTGATTTTCACTGTCACACTTACCACCGTTCATTTTTCAAAGATATCTGTCTTAGAAGTGAAATTCCAGATTCTCACCACATGGGACTAGAGAACTCCAACCATGAGTTGAAAGTCATCTAATATCATTTCTAATTTAAGTAGTCCACACAAGTATCTCTTCCAAATTTCCCCACCCTATACCTTAGTATTACTAAATGTCAGCCATACTGACAAAGTCTATACTCTCTTTGTGAGAAATATTTAACCATGGAAATATCTCTTTTAAATTGGCACATGCATTCCATGAGGTAAAAAAGGAAGGCCTATTTCAAGATTCTTAAACCAAAAAATTACTGTCCAAGGGATTCAATTCAGAAAGAGCCAGTCCCATGCCTTACCCATTCATCAGCTACAATTCAACCATAATGCAAATGGTCTTCTGTGCTTGTTCCAATTTAGCTTCTCCTGAATGTCCTCATCCTATAACCCTAGCCATGAACTGGACTCACTTTCCACCGTAAGAACTTCGTTTGGGTTTCCAGTACCAGCCACACCCATCCCATGGGTCCCATCAGTGTGCTCCATCCTCATGCCAGGAGTTTCTATGGTTTTTGGCTACTATCCCACCTTGGTAAGTAAGGCAGCATGTACGAGGCTGCTGAAATGCTGTGCTAGACATCAGCTTGCTGATCTAGATGAATGAACTTATTTAAGTCTACCAACTTATCACAAATAGCGACTCCTTTCCAAGCCACAGATGGTTTTAGTACGTCACTTTCTTCCCACCTCCCTTGCCACAATCTCTTGAGACAGAAAGCATGGTATGTGGATGTGAAAAGTCTTCTGAGCTGATAACCTAATGACTCTATACCTTCAGCTTCACTGGCTTGAACCAATTCATGTTTTCCCTCCCATTCACCACAACTAACAACTAATATATATCACTGGGACTATTTCGAATGATCAAATTCAGTGAAAATTATAGCCAAAAAAAAAATTCTTTGCAGGTTTGTTTCCTTAAGAGTGTGGAACGTGGGATGCCTGGGTGGCTCAGGGTTTGAATGCCTGCCTTCCACCCAGGTCATGATCTGGAAGTCTGGGATCGAGTCCCACGTTGGGCTTCCTGAATGGATTCTGCTTCTCCCTCTGCCTGTGTGTCTGCCTCTTTCTTTCTGTGTCTCTCATGAATAAATAAAATCTTACAAAAAGAAAGAAAGAAAGAAAGAAAGAAAGAAAGAAAGAAAGAAAGAAAGAAAGAAAGGAAGGAAGAAAGAAAGAAAAAGAAAGAAAGAAAGAAAGAAAGAAAGAAAGAAAGAAAGAAAGAAAGAAAGAAAGAAAGAAAGAAAGAAAGAAAGAAAACTGTGGAACATGAAAAACTGTGAGGGGAAGTAATTGTCCATCCTGTTCACCTGTGTAACTGCCACGCCTGGCACAGGACACAATTTTATCATTGATTGGTTGAATATCTGATATAATTTACCCTCAAAACCAGTTAATTTGTTAAGCCCTTTGTTCTTATGTTAATAAAGATAAATTTTAGCTGAGGTTAGTCTACATTTTAAATTAGTTGAGTCTGAATGAATGAGAAGATATGTAATATAAAATGCTTTCAGTTTGGGTTGTCTATAGAAATGTGAATTCAGCATAAAAGATATTTATGCTATTTTATTTATGATATTTTAATCTAAATTTTAAAGCCCTAATTTTTAAAAATTAAGAGAATATATTTGTGGCTATCAGTACAGAAAAGGGACTAGTGACTGTGGGTAAAAAACATTAATATTTGATTCATCTTTCTAAAAATGATATTGGCTGCTTTGGGCAATAGTGGACATGCCATGACAGAGAGTCTGCGTAAAAGTTGATAACCATTCTGTCAAGAATACTATAGAAACTCTTCCCTAGAAATTGATAGGTTAAACTAAATGACCTTTATATCCCTTTTACCTATTGAGATTTTATGACTTCTTCCTTTAAAACTAACTGCTTTCTAACATAGTCATATAAAAATGCAAAGGAGAGCACTAATTTTTAGGATTTAGGGAAATATAAAAAGTTAAGAGTGTATGTTTATGTCAAAGTCAGCATTCTTCTCTTGGTGAGAAGGGGATTCTTGAACAGCACAGCTGCTATTTTGCAACTCGCAGGGCATAAAAACATAATGCAAATTCCCGGACCTTCACTACATATAGGTTTTAAAACATTGATTTCCAATTTATAACCACTTGTTCTTTGTAGCAAAGAAAAAAGATGACATTGTCAGATTTATAAAATTGTTGTTACAAGCTTTTTAATGTGTTAGATTTAAGAAAAACACATCTGTTGGCACAAAAATAAATTAAAAAAAATCAAATACAGAAATGAGACATCTTGCCTGAGTTTTCCTGTATCATCTATTTTTAAATTTAATTCGAAAAAGTGTTTCAAATGTTAAAATTGCTTTAAATTCCAAGTTAAAAAGCACCAATCTTTTTTTTTTTTTTTGGCCCATTAAAGTATTTCCTGTTATCTCCTACTTTATATTCTATATGTCTAATAGCATGGATGCCTAGATTCATTTTGAGGAATTTTTTTTTATATCACAAAGGATTTATGCATTCAAAGTGGAAGACTAGCACAAATCAAGAATCTTAGCTGCGGGCGCCTGGAAGGTTCAGTGAGTTAAGCATTCGACTCTTGATTTCAGCTCAGGTCTGTACTCGGGGTTGTAAGTTCAAGCACCACAAATTGGACTTAAAAAATTAAAAAAAAAAAAATCTTAGCTGGAATAGAAACATGTGTTTAGGCACCTGAGGAAGGGCAGTGTGGATGAGATCCAGTGAATGAGAAGAGTTGGCTGGTGCAGGTGTATAGAAGTAAGGGGACTGGAATTGCAGGAGCTCTGTAGGCCAGATACGAGGCATGGCCCACCATGCTCAGAAGCAGTCTGGGCATGGCTGATCACCTTGCAGAAATAGCATTCTTTCTAAGCATGTACGTCTCATGAGAATGTAAAACTATTTTAGCCTTATATGCCCATATAACTCTTCATTCCCTTGGCATGTTCAATTCAAATCACACTAGCATTATGGCTACTTAATATTTTCATGTATATTTCTTTATTGTTAATCTTTTTTAATTAAATGCAAGCTCCTTAAGAATAAAATTCTTCTCTGTATTGATGGTATTGTGTTCACTCTACCTCAAATGGTTCCTTGCCTTTACTCTGGCTCTCAAGAAATAGGTGTAGGGTGAATAAATACATGTTTAAAAAGTGAAATAAATTAATCTTTCAGGCTATTTCTGTGCATGTAGTTTTACTCAGAACTCTCAAGTTTATAAACCTAGTATTAGTTAAAGATTCTTCTTAATAACATACTAAGAAGCATTGACATAAGTTATATTACTATGGATAAAATAATCCTATAATAGCTAATGTATCTGAAGGAAATTCAAAGAAAAGTATATTTTATATATATGTGTGTGTATATATACAGATGACCGTATACACACATACATGGTTATGTTAATACTAGGAACATATAGGTGTATAGGTACACAGAACTTTTCCATATTTAGTGAATCAGTAACTATTCTGTATTTAGATAATTAATTTACTTTAAAAACTATCACCAGAAGTTTAAGGCAAATATAAATAGGTATATTATTTGACGTAATAAGTTACCTTTCATTACTTATTCCTTGTCTCCATATAGTAAGATTTCAAAAGAATGAAAAAGATTTGATTCATCTTTCTAAAAATGTTGAACCTGAAAGTTTTACTACTACTTTGTATTTCGTCTCATATACTTTAAGATGAACAAAATATAAGCAGTATATGTATTGACACATGATATCCTAAATGACTTAATACTAATGGAAAATTTGAAAAGTTAAAATATTCAACGTTATTAGACAGTGCTTCACATTTGAACAAGCAAACCAAACACGTAAGTTTCACTCCTGCATTCTTGATATACATGAAAATCTCACATTGCCCTTTAATATCATTTTGCATTAGAAAATTTAGAGAAAAAAAAAGAAAATTTAAAGAAATACCATAACAAGCAGCAAGTAAAAGGATATTTATATGCATTTTCAAAACTCACACATAACTCAAGATTCTGATATGTCTCCACTTAGGATGGCTCAGGACAGAGGTTATGGGGGAGAATTTATATTGGAGTCACTTCCTTTTAGTTGGGAATCATCACAAATATAGTATCCTCATTGTTTTTCTTATAGTACATTTTAAAATCTATTCTCTAACTTTTATTTGACAGGACACAAATTCTCCACAGAAATTTGAATGCAGTGCCTAGCATAACAATAGATTAAAAAAAATCATACCCTAGAGAAAATTATTTCCTTTTTACCAAAATTAGCATCAGGACTGTTATAATTTAATCATAAATTTCATTGAGACTTTTTAGACTGGACTTCTTTCATTAGACTTTTTAGATTAATCCTGAAATATGAATATATCTTGCCAATTGATTCAGTTGGCAAATCAGTCAAATTAGAAGTCTTTCTGGAAATAGTTATGGATGAATAGAAAATTCAATACAGAAAGGAATGTTGGAGCAAATGACAACATTTAGGTCATCCTTGGACTTCCTGGAGGAGGAGAACTCCAAGTTCAGAATGAAGGATAATCAGGATACAAAACCTTAAGGCTTGGCTAAAACCTAATTTGGGGGAAAAAATATTTTATTGTCTTACACCTATATCAAGGGCCTAAACTTTCTGTCCACATTTGATCAAGTCCTTCAAATGTCCATACATTTTCTCTATAATCTATTTACTAACAAACATTAAAACAACACACACACACACACACACCTCTTGTTTATCAAATTTATTGAAACTCTTCATCCCATTATTCCCACATTGCCCTGGGAGGCAAAGAAATGAGGCTAAGTTGAAAGTTATCCCAGTGAGTCCATGCCAATCCTAGTGATTACCATCTTTTTTTCCAAGAAATTCTTTTATGAAATTATTTTAGAATCTTCCTCCTCATCATATTCATGGGGCTTCTTCCTCAGACCTCAGACCTTTTGCCTGAACTGCCCAAATATCTTAGAACATAATTTATGTGACCTGAATTCATTTAAAATAGCCAAGACTTTTCTTCCCATCTCTTCATCTATCTTGGGCTTCATTTACCCTGGGTTCTCATAATACTTACTCAATTTTATTTTCTCTTAGAGGAAAACAAAAGAATAACTTACACTTCTTTGTATCATTTCAGATGCATGTAATATATACTTAAAGATGAGAATATGCTAATACATATTATATTATTACTTGATTGCCTGACTGTAATTTGATTTTTTTTTTCCTGTATCCTGAACATGGAGTTTCAAATTCTGAGGGGAAGAGTTGGCTTACAGATTCTCTACACTTTGCAATCTGGATTCTAGATCAAGTTTTTCAAAACATTAAGGATATTGAGGAAGTCATTCTTTTCTCTGTCTTGTTTACTAAGTAACTAGGATATCACTCCTGCAACTGTGCCCACTTTATAGACTTCTTTCTTTTTTCAAAAGATCTTATTTATTTATTTATTTGAGAGAAAGAGAGAGAGAAAGAGAGCACAAATGATAAGGAGGAGAGAAACAGGGAGAAGCAGACTCCACTGAGCAGGGAGCCTGAAATGGGACTTGATCCCAGGACCCCAAGATCATGACCTGAGGCAAAGGCAGACGCTTAACCAACTGAGCCACTCAGGTGCCCCTTTACTGAATAATTCTAAGTGTATGTAACCATTTTGGAATATATCCCTTCTATTCTAAAAAAAAAAAAAAAAAAAGAAAGTCTCCCTTGATATCATCCTTCCCTTCAATTATTTTTCCAGTTTTTCATATACTGTTTCAAGTGTCATGTATTCTCTGTAATCTCATCTTCTCCCCATAACTTAATCTTGAACTCATTCTAGTCAAGTTTTTATTCCTCCCTTTCTAATAAAACTACTTCCCCCCCCCCCCAAATTCAACTGTGACATCAATATTGCCAAATAGGACAGTCAATTCTCAGACCTCCCCTTACTTATCAGCAACCCTGGACATGTTGATCATTCCTACATTCTTTAAATGCTTTCTTCACTTGGTTTCCAAAACACCATCCTCTCTTCTTCTCCCCAGACCTCAGTGGCAGCTTCTTCCTAGTCTCTTTATTGCTTTTCTTTTTTATCCAATCTTTTTAGCTCAAAATATTATAGGGTACCTTCTGACCTTTTCTCTTTGCTATACCCATTTCCTCATGATCTCATTCAGACCCACACCTTTAAATACCATCTATATGCTGATGGCTCCAGAATTTATATCTTTACCTCAGACCTTTTGCCTGAACTGCCCTCATCTCTGGACTCACATCTCCACTGGGATCTCTAATAGGCATCTTGAAATTCACATGTCCAAAAAACGAACACTTAATTACCCAATTCCACAGCTGCTCCTTCTATCATCCTGTTAATCTCAGTCCCGTTCCCTTCTCTTCTCAGAGTCAATGGAAATGATGAATTTGTAGTGTTTCATTCTAGTTCATACAGTTATAGATGATACATAGAAACACAGATCTGAATATATCCATATGTGTGTGCAACCTTGAGAAACATATAGCATATTTTTGAGTTTATATAAATAACATCATACCATTAATATCTTTTTCCACTGTTTATTGTGTTTGTGAGACTTCTCCAAGATGGTTCCCATAGATATATTTATTCATTTGAAGTGCTGTATGAAATCACATCATACAACTATGCTATCTTTCATTTATTCATTCTTCTGTTGCAGTTCCAAAATGTTTGGTATTATAAACAATGTTGCAGTAAAATGTTTGTTTTATCTATGTACTAGGTCTTTACAAGCATTATTTTATGCTATTCTCATAGCATAAAATCTCATAGCATAATCTTGATAGTATTATCCTTTTTCACCATAAAAAAGACTGAATCTTAAGGAGATTGTGTATTTTTCCTAATGTCACACAGTTCATCAAGGACACAGACTGAATTTGAATTCACATTTATGCCATTTCACTACCCAGGTTTTTCTCCTACTGCGTTAACTTACCTGGTTCTAAATCCCATGAAATCTTTGTAGGAATAATACTGACAATAAAAGGAAACAACGAGAGCGGCCCATGACTGGTCCTAATCCTTACTTTAAAGAGAATTCTAGAAAATCGTGAGTGGGCAATGAGGGCACAAGTATGAAAGAAATAGATGTACAGTAGTGGAAGCCCCATTAATATATCTACTATTTAAAGCCTTGTTATCAACTTGTTAGGCATTTCAGTTCTAGAGATACTGGCATGAAATTCATAGGAACTGGGGACCAAAGTGTGTCCTGAGGAAGACATAGATGTCAAATACAATATTTTAGTTTGTATGATTGAGACTGAGGGAAAAACACCTGACATCAACCAAATTGTACTTCTAGGATACAGCAAGGAACAGGGCGAAGGAAACTTAAATACTTGATGATGTTCCCTTCGATGATGTTTTATTTGTCAAAGACTTTAAGCCAAGAATTCCTATTTGCTTCTTCAATAAGAAAAAAAGAGCAAGAAACAAACAGCACATAGAAAAAAGAAAAGTAACACATTGTACTGCCTCCTTAGGTACAAATCTACATTGTGATAATTACCTTTTCTTCTTTCCCTTGCCTCCATACACATGCCATTTAGCCCTGGACTACAGATTCAACCATCGGCAATCACTGAAATTTATCATTAGCATCAGTAGAAGGAGTAATATAAAGGACGTCAAGCTAAGAGATTAAACAAACAAAACTGCAGTATCAGTTTGTATTTACTGATCTGCTCTGGCTTTGGGTATTGCTTTTAGTAATTGTATTCCTGAAATGCCTGGGTGGCTCAGTTGGGTAAGCATCAACTCTTGGTTTCAACTCAGGCCATGATCTCAGGATTGTGAGAGTAGCCCATGTTGGGCTCCTTGCTTGGCAAAGAATCCACTTGAGATTTTCTCTCTCCTTCTTGTGCCTCTCCTCCTGCTTATGCAATGCTCTCTTTCTTAAATAAATAAATAAATAAATAAATAAATAAATAAATAAATCCTTTGAAAAATTATATTCTTGCCTTGTTTCCCTACATAACTTATTCCTAATGTTATAACTGGGACCTATCCTGCTTGAGAACCTGTACCTTGGTTCCATATTCAATATCTTGGTTTCCCTTGGATTATAGTTCTTATGTTTCCCAAATCAGTATTTTCTGGTTTTCTTTTTTTGAAGATTTTATTTATTTATTCATGGGAGACACAGAGAGAGAGAGGTGGAGACACAGGCAGAGGGAGAAGCAGGCTCCATGCAGGGAGCCCGAAGCGGGACTCGATCTGGGGACTCCAGGATCATGCCCTGAGCTGAAGGCAGACGCTCAACCACTGAGCCACCCAGGCATCCCAGTATTTTTTGTTTTGGGGAATACAACCCAGAAACCAATTCTCCATGGTCAGGTGTCCTCCAATATGTACATATGTGTGTATATATATATTTTTTCTAGAGCTTCACTTTTGCCTACACTTACAGTTCTTCATTTGTCAGCTACCACCTCCCAGAACTTTCTTGCCACTTGTCTGTTTCAATATCCTGATTACTGTTTTGCCTTTTCTACACCATGTCCCTCATACCTAAAGATTTTTAGAATTTGAATACTGTGATTTTTTTGTTTGGTTCACCACATGAATTAACAAGCACCCATTATGTAGAAGGAGAAAAGTTAATGGCATAAAGGGAGAATCTCTGGTCCCCCTCTAGAGAGATAGGAGGCAAACACAAAGAGAAAAATATCAAAACAGAGAGGAAAAAATCAAATGCCAACTATAAGGGCTGAGTAAAAACCACTGGAGTGTCAGGAAACATAAATATTTAGTTTAATAGACCAATATAGTCCAAAGATTGGATAGTTTTGTTCTCTGAAAAACTTTTCTTGGATTCCAAAGTGTGAATAAACTCAACAAAATGCTATCAAATCCTGAAGATATCAAAATCCTATATGAATAAATGTTAATGTGTTTGTGTATAAATTAGCCATAAAGAATTGTACAGAACAAGTTCAAATGCAATTCCAAATGTATCCACATTTGTCGAATTGTTGTGTTACTGAATTGACTCTTAGAGGCTTTTTGTGGTTTCAATTATAAAAATCTAATTTAGGAAACCCATAGGAGAATCATTACGCCTTTAGAGAAAATCTAGAAAGGTAATATCTCCCTCTTTCTTCTTTTTAAAGGATTATTCTTCCTAGAAAAAAACAAAAACAGAGAGAGAGAGAGAGAGATGTTTTGGAAAATAAAGTGAGATAGTGATTAGTGGAAATGGCTAGGCTTAAATTCAACAAAAAATATAAGAAATAGAACACTGCAAAGAAATATGCACAGACTTAGAAGTATATACAGTAATTGGAACCATCTGCTAACAAATACAGGTACTACAAGACCTGTTTCAAAGACTAAATTGGACTCATTTGTTATTAGCA
Source organism: Canis lupus familiaris (assembly GCF_011100685.1). Lineage (NCBI taxonomy): Eukaryota > Metazoa > Chordata > Mammalia > Carnivora > Canidae > Canis > Canis lupus. The sequence continues at coordinate 25,871,259 of NC_049243.1, forward strand.
GTATATATTTGCATTCAATTAATGTGTTAAAATCCTTTAAAAGTATGCTCTCTTAAGTGGGTTAAACATGCTCATTGTAATCTTGTTTATACTAATAATTGGCTTAGCAAATCTTTTCTTTATATCTAGTACAAAGGTAAACTTTATCAAGCCCAAGCTAAATTATCATAAATTCCATATTAGCAGAAACCAAATTAATGAGGTTTGATTGTACCAAGAAAATTGCTTTTGCCATTTGCTTAATTTCACCTGCCGTATATAATAACAAAAAATTCAAGTGATGGAAGGGGTAGATAATTCAGCATTTGCAAAAATATTAGTAGAAGCAAGGCAAACTTTCAGAAACTCTAATTTAGTGTTATATTTATTTGTTTAGGTTCAGTGTGTAATATGATGTTAAGTATATTACTGTACCATGCTATTATGGAACAGATGTTAAATGCAATGTAAAAATGTCAGGGGTAAATGATTGATGATCCTCTTTGCCATTTCAAAGTAAACCATGATTATTTATATGCTCTGGACATTGCTTGAAAGCATCATATTAAATCTAAACAATTGATCCATTTTCAAGGGGTTTTGTATAATGTATTATTTATGTGTTTTTTTTTTTTTATTCTTTTGTGAAAATGCCCCAGTATAAGAAAGTATTTAGAGTCTCAAGTGCTCCACCCAGTCCATATGGTAGATTTGTTCTCTGTGTAATACTTACCTTTTCCCTCTAGGCCCATATGGCAAGTCCATAGGCTGCCCAGGCCCCTCTGTCCTCCACAGGGGCCATATGGCAAGTTCAGTGAGCACTCATTTACCTTGTATTAATATTTTATCTGCCTCAGACAGAAAAAGAGATCAGATTAAGTAAAGTCAGCCCCTGAAAATGGTTTAGCCATATAATCAATACTGAGTGTCAATGTGGTATGAGATATGGGTTCTGTTATTTCATTTATATTAAAAATAGCAAATCCATTTGAATAATTTATCAAATAATTTCATAAGCTCTTTTGATCACTTGATATACATTGACAGAATACTGTTTAATTATGCTAATCATCTCAGCAATATTAACACATGATAGTATAAGCTTATAAAGTTTAGAACCGGTTTAAACATATAGGCTTTGATATATCCAAAGAGATAAGACTGAATCTAAATTATAATCTATATTACCATAGTAATTGCTCTAAAATTAATTCATTGTTATAACATTTGCAACTATAGGCTAAACTTTTGCTGTCAACTCTAAGTAATTAAGAAACCCTCAGTACTTTATTTACAATTAGAATTTATATGAAAAATATGGAATAAATTAAAATACTACATTTCTGTATCTTCTCCTGCCACTACAGATTCTTATAAAGGTATCAAATGAATAAACATCATGGGGGTAATTTATTTCACTGTAAATCATTTAGTTGATAAAATCATTATTTTTATAACTTTGTTTACTTCTGAGCTACAGATAGTATCTGTTTTCTCTTTAACACTTGATAGCATTGATATATATGGATATGACTATATACTTCATAGTTTATTATTCCAAGCACTTAACAACTTCCAGAATATGCCACAGAAACATGCATATCCTTATATTAGTCACAGTTATATGTGTATATTTTTTCATTTTCTTCAATGAAAAGATACTCATTTTTTAAAACATCTTCATTATTAATAGTCTGAGTTCAGTTACTCAAAATGAACAAAAATGACAGTGCAGACTACCAACACCTATTGCAATTTATTTTTGTTTAGACCTTAGAATTCTTGTCAGCTTATGAAAGCATATGAAATCTGACGTGAGAATGTTTAGAAGAGGGAGTTCCTGCTTTGTTGCTTGATCCTTTAATAGCTTTCAATGTTTTCTTCTTGGACATGTCTTTTAATTGGTCAACCTTCTCTCCACAAAACAATTATAAATGGTTGTTTTTTTTTTTATTTGATTCCATATGATGCATATATCCTATTATCATGTTTAGCCCATTTCCACCTGAGTTCCTAAAACCGTGATCATACATGTTATGATCTCTGTCCAGAATATATTTTCCAGGCCAATGTAAATTCTGAGATCATATCACATAGGTGATATGAAATAGATTCTGAAGTCATTTGAAATTTTAAAATGATAATATTGAAATAAAAATGTTAATGTGTTTAGGTTTGTCACCTGTAAGTGCAAGTAAAGTCATAATTAAAATATAAAGATAACATCAGGATCTCTGACAGCTTATTTTAGGCTTGTATGTATAGAAATATATTCTAATGAAAATATAAAAGTTTAATTTTATGCACCGAATATTTTCACGGAGTCAGCACTTTGCTATTTTGTGATAACATGTTAAAATTAATGGGATGTCTTAACTAAGTTCTTTCTGCATATATACATATAAAAAAGGGAAAGCTCTGAACCTGACTTCATAAATAACATTCACTGTGATTTTGTTAAAGTTTAGATGTGTGGATTTGTATTTGAAATCCTCGGAAGGTTACAGGGTGCAACCCTCCAACAATATCTCTGAGTCTTCAGGGACAAAATCCCATTATGTGGAGTTCAGTGAAGGGGGTAAACACCACCATAAAGAAATACAAATTGCACATATTTCCCATTTAGCTAGTGTCACCAAAGTTCACCATTTAGAATTCTAACCAGTTAGGACTTATTCTTGGAGGTCAAGTACCTTGTGAACCTTGTCATCTCATTGATGACATCATATCCCATCCATCAGTTCTTTCAGGAGCACACTTGCCATCTGCTCAGCACACGTTGTAATAACTTATTAGACAAATTCACAGGGTAACAATCTGTACAATGACACTGTTATCTTAATGCGGGCACATACTGAGATAACAACCACTGTTTCTCTGTCAGAGCACAAGCATTCTGCCCTCTAACTTTAAAACAGAAGTTAGGAAGCTATTTAAACTTCTTAAGTCTATGGAAACTATAAGCATATGGGCAGAAACATTTTTTCTCTGTTGTAGGACCACAAACAAAACTCTCCGCATAAGGAGGTCATTCCAATATATGATCCCTGCTTAGCATTTGTGAGCTGTAAATTCCTTGTTTTTTTTTTTCCATGAGGGCATCAGATGTATAAGAAGTATGTACCCCCATAGAAACTTAAAAATAATAACATTCATAATCTCCAAGCAATAAAACTCAATACCTCCTTTTCACTTGCTAAAATAATATAATTACAATAATTTCCCAACCTGTTCCAGATGACTACAACCTCTCTTATTTTTTTTTTTCTAAAGGCATTTAATTAGCAGAAAGAGGGTCTCAAACATCTAGCTGACACTGCATACCTGCAACTCTAATAGGTCCTTTGGAAAAACCAAGGACAGTGTCCAAGATCACGTATCTATATTTTAGCAGCTTTTTATTTGCAGCGTAGAATTACTGGGCAGGTTGAACCTAGCAGCTATCAAAGGCCTTACAACTTGACGAATCCTGGCACAATTGTCTCTCTATCCTTTAGCTCTAAAAATTATATATTTTTAGAGAAGATGGTTTTTGTTTTGCATTACATGAAATTCATCCTCTGTTCCTTCTTTTGGCTTGTCATTTATTCCAGCTTACACTGTGATCAACATTGTACTAAAATAAAGTCAAGTACAACAGCCGCTCCCTGCCCATCAAAACGCACAGACGTCTGCCAAGCACTTGTAACAGCTGGTGTTACATTAATTAGTTTAAACTATTTATTTCATCCATCTCCAGAGCAGATTGAGCAAAAACATTAGAGATTATTCTAGCATCTGTAAGTGCCCTGCAAACATTAACCAAGGAAAGTTAGAATATTCATTGGTATCATATAACATAAATACACAAACATGTATTTACATTTATATATATATGATTTAAGAATATGAACAGTCACCATAAATGAGTTAACTCTATTATATACTTAGTGAAGAGATGTTTTATTAACTGCCTTTACAAACAAGTTTTCATCTTATATTCATCTTTTGTGTCCACAAAGTTTCTCTTTAAAAATTATCACTAGAAAGCAATAATAATTCCTGGCAGCATGGGCCATTAAACAATATATGACAGGGACTGGGTGACTCAGTGGATTAGTCACAGATTTTATGGCCACTGTTGGAATCCTGCCCTAACTACAGTGATCAAAACACTGTTATCAAATGGTTGTAAAAATCTCAATTAAAATTACTTCTATGGCCTCCACTACGTTCTTAGCAAACTACATCCCATAACATGAATCTACACGTTATTGACAAAATTAACTCAACTGCCACTTTTTGGCTTAAGAGAATTTAGAAATTAACTATCTAACTGACTCTTCAAGTAATGGTTGACAACAGGGACTTGATTATAAATGTGTGTCCATTAAACACCTGTCAGCCTATGCTTTTTGTAGGACTCCTACATTTTTAAGACTACATTATCTTCCATCATGCCTTTTCTAGAAACTAAACACATACGGATTAAACTAACATTGGATGCGTCTGTTTATGAAAAACAAAAACATTCTGAAACATGTGAAGACTGATTCACAAAAGTAGTAGTGGAGAATAATCACGATTTAAAAATTTTTGTAGAATATCAAAATAGTACTGCATAAATTCCCTCAAGGTTGATGATTTCCAAAGCAATCTGCTTTCTTCCATCAAAAGCAATACCATGAATAGAATTCGACACATAACTTATTCAACTAAAGGCAAACAAAAAGGTCTACATGATAGACAGAAAACAAACATTTAGGAAATAATCTGATCTTTGGTCAAAAAAAGTAAGAAGGAGTAAAGAGCATTAGGGAAAACAATACTGTATACCTTGGCAAAAGTTTTCCACATAAATAGCCAGAAGTCCTAAAGCAATACTCATTATTCCTGGAGTTAAAAGCTTTTGCTGTTTTAACCTTACTCAGGTCAAAAATCAATCTCTATAAAGGAAATTAGTTTTACTCCTTGGCCTTATATTTTCCTATAGCAAATGCAAAAAAAAAATCAGTATAGAAAAACTTTAATGCAATATAATTCTACTTAGATTTATCTCAGATTGAAATAACCCAGTTGTTGAATTTTGAGATTAAGGGGTCTATTAAAATGCATCCTTATGGTAACATTGCCTATTCTTCTATACTGTGTCTTTTATCTAAGTGGATTTACCTACCTTGGTTTATGGACAATTTAGTCATTAATATGGGACTGTTATAGACTGTTATAGAGCTGTATCTCCCCCCAAATTCATGTGTTTAAGTCCTAATCTCTATTATATTTGGAGATCAAGCCTGTAAGGGAGTAATTAAGGTTAAATGAGATCACAAGGCTCTTATCCAATAGGATTGGCATCCTCATAAGAAGAGGAAGAGATGCCAGGGATGCCAGCACACAGAGGAGAGGGTAGTGTCTACAAGCTAAGGAGACTCAGGCTTCAGGGAAAAACTAAACTGCCACAACTTGATTCTGGACTTCCGACCTCCATAACAGTTAAGAAAATAAATTTCTGTCATTTAAGCTACCGAGCCTGTGGTATTTTCTGAGAGCCCTAGCAAACTGACACAGGGACTTACAGCACAGATACTGGAAACCATCATAGAGGGGGGTACTCATATCTCACATTTGATAGTGCTCCTTAATTAGTGAACACTGGAAATAATGTTCCATTTGTTCCTCACAGCAACCCTGTGAGAGGTATGAGGTATTCCCTGCTTTCAATACAAGAAAGCTTGGGGGAGTTGAACTGACTGTGCCAAAGCAGGATACCGCTGAGTTATAATGGTAGTCTTGTACCCAGACTTCTGGATCAAGTTCTAAGTTATCGATACTCTGTCCTAGACAAGCATGGGTCTTTAAACTTTTGGTAAAAGTAATCAATTTCCAAATCTTAGAGACTCTTAGATCCCTGAGAGATGAAATGCTGACAAAGGTGAGTGGAGTAAAATATTTTAGGGATGAAGTTTCAGAAGCGACAATATCCTATTTCTGATCAGACTTAGGCAAACTATGGACCACAGGCCAAAGTCCAGCCTGCCACCAGTTTTTGGATAGCCTGGGAGCAAAGAATAGTTTTTGCATTTTGAAATGATTCAAATAATAAAATAAAAAGAGGATTGATATTTTGTGACACCTAAAAATTATATAAAATTAAAATTTTGGTGTCCATAAAGTTTTATTGAAACAGAGCCACAATCATTCATTTGTATATTTTGATGGCTCCCTTAAAACTCTAACAGCAGATTTGAGGAGTTGTGATAGATGCCATATGGCCCAGAAAGCCTAAGATATTTACTATCTGGCCTTTTACAGAGAAAGTTTGCTGACTCCTGTTTTGTACAATAGGATTAGTAGCATCCTTTATTATAATTGTGTCAAATAGTCTAGCTCTGGTTTTTCCAGGAAGCCTATTTAACCTATAACAAATTTACAGAGTATCACTAATGAGCTGATAGTATTCTTTCAATTAGCTCTAACCTATATTTATGATGTTATTCTATAGGGGAAAAGGGTGTTTCAACTTTCAAACAACTCACAAGTGAAGTTTTGGAACATAACCTGTTGGTAAATTGTGGCTACCTGGTTCAGAGACGACTGATGATGAAGAAAGACTGTAAGACCAAGTGTTAGCCATATCTATGCATTTTTAATTATTCTGAGAACTTCTCCCTTAAGCAGAAACTTATTATTCCCATTTTTCACATTTGGAAAACGAGGATTAATGTAGCTTAAGTAACCATAAAAATTTAATAGCACACACCATGCCATTGAGTGGGAAGTAGAATCTAAGTTTCCCTGAATCTAGAGCTTATGCTTTCCACTATTATGCTCTACTGTCTACAGTACTTTCCCTTAGGTAAGCATTATTTCTGTTCATATATTAACATTTGTATTACTAAGCCATTCCAAAAATAGCACCAGGACAAAACATTAAATTTTAAAGTATCCACTAAGGAAATACCTATTGATTCAAAACTGATAAAAGCAATACTTCTGAGGACTATGTAATACTTTAGCAATAATGTTTCAGATCAATTTCTTGTACAAATGTCTGGGTCCTAACTAATGTAGCCTACATGTATGTACAGGATTAAACATTGGCACAGGAATTGATATGCCCTTAAATTAGCAAATTTATCTGGCCAACACATCACCATTACTTATCCTTTCTAATGTTTCCAAGTAATAAAAAGATTTTAGCAATAAATTGAGATCGGTTTAAAGGTACAGTCAGGCAGTTTAGAGAGCAAAGATACTAGAGGAGGTCAAACTTGGATTTCTTTCATATTATGTCATTCTCAAGCCCTGAGACTTGAACCTATCAATCCACTCTCAACCTCAATTTCATCACCATTAGAATGGAGATAGGGATCCCTGGGTGGCGCAGCAGTTTAGCGCCTGCCTTTGGCTCAGGGTGCGATCCTGGAGACCCGGGATCGAATCCCACGTTGGGCTCCCGGTGCATGGAGCCTGCTTCTCCCTCTGCCTCTGCCTCTGCCTCTGCCTATGTCTCTGTCTCTCTCTCTCTCTCTCTCTCTCTCTCTCTCTGTGTGTTACTATCATAAATAAATAAAAATTAAAAAAAAGAATGGAGATAAAATGGTACAGATTACAGAAGACTAATGTTAGGATTAAATGTGATAATGCCATGCTCTTGCCACCATATCACAACTTCAAAGGAATGGAGGAACAAATTGACCCATAGGTGGAAGCCATAGGTATAAGTTGAGACTTGTCCCTGAAAATGTAAAAAAGAATTTAGGGAAGTTGAGATAAAAAAGAATTTTGAGGGAAAATTAAAGGAGATAATCATATATAAGATTGAAAGGACAAGTTAACAAGGCTCCAGAAATCTAGTACAAATAGACACAAAAAAGAAAATGATGGGGGATCCCTGGGTGGCGCAGCGGTTTGGCGCCTGCCTTTGGCCCAGGGCGCGATCCTGGAGACCCGGGATCGAATCCCATGTCGGGCTCCTGGTGCATGGAGCCTGCTTCTCCCTCTGCCTATGTCTCTGCCTCTCTCCCTCTGTGACTATCATAAATAAATAAAAATTAAAAAAAAAAAAGAAAATGACGGGAATAACTTATTGATTGTAACAAAAATAACTAGTTTAAATATGAAGGTTGGACTATACATATATATATACACACACACATATCTATATATTATAGATATATAGATATAGATAGATATACAGAAAACTATGTTAAACTATTATGTATAAAATCAGAGACTATGTATCAGGGAATAGTTCATCCAAGGAAGATAGTCAGACTTAAAAGGAAATTGAATAGGAGTTTGTCTCTAATACTAATAGGAAGCATATAAAACCACAGAGATCCATACATTTGCAGAAGGTGAGGAGGAAAATTTGAAATCAGGATTAACATAGTGTTTTTTCCAATAATATAACATGGAGGAGTTAGGTAAGGAGGTAAATTGGCAGGCATGTATATAGGCAAAACTGGACTTTTTTTCAAATGGGGTATACACACATACTCTATTCTCCACTTATGAAGCATGTATACATTGAAGTGAAGTCATTTCCATGCTTTGGCTCTGTTGGTCCAAGGAACATGTCTGTTTCAGTCATTGTATTAAATAAATGGCATCGTGGTTAGGAGCAGGGACTCTGGAAGCAAACTCCCCCACTACCCACGAGCCATGTGACCTTGGTCTCTGTCTAGTTTGCCTCCTCTGTAAAATGGAGAGGAAAATAGTAATCCTTAAAAGTTGCCATGAGAGTGGCTGAGTTATTACGCCTTTAGTGTTTATTTACTTTTTAAAGATTCATTTATTTATTTATTCATGAGAGACATAGAGAGAAAGAGAGAGGCAGAGACACAGGCAGAGGGAGAAGCAGGCTCCCTCCAGGGAGCCCGATGCGGGACCCGATCCCAGATCCCAGGATCATGCCCTGGGCTGAAGGCAGGCACCCAACCACTGAGCTACCCAGGCATCCCTACACCTTTAGTATTTAGAGCAGTACTTAGCATATCAGTTGTACTATGTAAAAGTTTGCTGGGATTAGTATATCTTTTGTAAGCAAACGGAGGCAGAGATGATATTTTTTTTTACTGTTTTTTCTAAAACAGGTTATGACTTTCCTATACTTTATATATGTATGAATATGGATATAGATCTATGGAGATTAGATAATATAGATATATAAATGCATGCGGCTTTAATATAGCTTTAATCTTTACCGGGCAGCCCGGGTGGCTCAGCGGTTTAGCGCCGCCTTCAGCCCAGGGCCTGATCCTGGAGACCCAGGTTCGAGTCCCACATCCGGCTCCCTGCGTAGAGCCTGTTTCCCCCTCTGCCTGTGTCTCTGCCTCTCTCTCTCTCTTTGTGTCTCTTATGAATGAATAAATAAAATCTTTAAAAATAAATAAATAAATGTCATTACCATCTAATACAAATTGAGTGGGAATTGAAAATGCTAACTGTATTCTAAAATACACTTTAAAGTCCCCTTTTCGGGGGGAAAAAACTAAATGATAATCTTTCAAACTCAAGGAAAACTGTTGTTTTTATAGGCTCTCTGTAAGCAGACACATTTGTTGACATTCTGAAACCATAATCCATCATTTTCATCTCTTCATGGTTGACTCCTCATGTCTTTGCTTCACCCAGAAAGTTAAGTAATCATCTGATGCCAAAGTATCAGATAAAAATGCCAAATCACATATGTGGTCAGCTTCTCCAAGAGACATCCCTAGTTCCCTCTCAAATGGCTTGCAAAGAAAGAGCCTCATTCTTAACACTCAGCCACCATACTGTCCTTACTAATAATAACAAAATCCATTTAAAACTTAAAAAATAAACGTTAATACTTTAATTTCAAGAGAGCTTAAAGCTCACATTTTCTTCGCATTTCAAAAGTCATTGTTTTGTAGGTATTTATAGCACAATAGAATTTGTCATGTGACATTTCCAGGAAACTGCAAACTCTTACAGTGTAACAACCAAATCCAAATTGTTCTGCTCTGTGGAAGAAACTAGATTGTTCTAAAGAACTAATGGAACATAAAGCATATTGACTACAGAATTGTCATCAATGTATACAGTATTCAGAGGCAGGGCACTTTCAAGCCTTGCTAACATAAATGATTATTTGTTTCATAGGCAAGACATGTCTTAAGTAAGTAGGGATGAGAACACCTGGGGACATATCCTTTTCTAAACTGTTATCTTCACATGGCCATACGAATCTCAAAAGCTCCTGGAGAACAGAAGCAAGGCAAATGGATTGTAACTCGAAAAAGTGCTTCAAGGTCCCCTATGGCCCTTTCCAACACTTGCCCCCTTCTTGAAAATTATTTTCTAACTATTTTGATGAGAGCACTACTTTGACCCCAAATAACCCATCATGTTCCTTTTAAAAGTCAAGCTCCCTTGCAAATACACTGATGTCTTACAACTTACCAAACATATATGTAAAATCCTTAGCTTATTAAATGAATTTCACTGTATCACCTTTTCACAGCACAGTACCATTACAATCAGTAATAACCACAGTTTTATTATTCTTTTATTCCTGCATGATATAACTTACTCAGATGTGGTGTTTAACCCATTTTGACAAGTCTTACAGATGAAAAGTTCATCCCAAAGGCTGAACGTTGCAGAGACTTCCTTACTCTAAAACTGTACAGTATTTCACTTTCTGATGAAATTGTTTGCCGACTGACCTGAATTTTTTTTTTTCTCTTCTACCTAAAAGTTAATTGTTAAACTTTGCTACAAAACCCTTTGTTCTTATTGAAGTCACTTTGCTTGTCTCTCCTACTGTAAGGACACCAAATCCTAAAAGCTGGCAAGAATGCATATGTTTATTTCACCATTGCTCTGCAATTACTGAATGCCACTTAATTATAGCAACAGATGCTCGAGTGTAGGAACCAGAAAAATCAAACGCCTCATTTCCAGGTTATTTTTTTCCATTGCTTCTGCCAACAGCAGATGTGTGAGCCCCTTGTGCTCTGGCGTAAATACTTATCAAATCCTAACAGGTCACCTATGTCACAAACAACATTTCAGATGCAACTGTTTCACCTGATAATAGGCTCTGAAAATAAAACTGTGAGCTGTAAATACAATGTATTCAGAATGAAATGCCATAATGTGAAATTGCTTTTTCTCTAGCTACAACTGAAGTCCTTGACAGTTTTTGGCAGTGATAAATCACCCTCCCATTAATTGTCTTCTCTCTCATTGTGAGGTGAGCTGCTAAAAGGGGCAGTCAACAAAAATGACTTAAAGGACAAATTTTGGCAAAAAGACAATGAAGAAATCTGTCATTGCTCAGCCTCCAGTAAACTGTCGTGAAACAATCAAAATATATGTAGCTGAAGTGTTTATGTCTTTGTTACGAAGATTATAGAATGATAAGTTTCTGTTAAAGGAGAGGAAGGACCCAGAGAAACTTAAATTGTGGATCCTTGACACCCTCTTCCAAGTGATTTTTCTCCTACAAGACGCATTACTTGTCTCTCAGATATGAACATTTTTCTCATCTATTCAGATTCACACTCTGACCTGAAATAAATGAAAAGTTCCCCAATGTGTGATCACAAGTTATAAAATCTTGTTAACGTAATTTTGAATTGGATGTAAATTTAATTTTTAAAAATTAATTTCAGAAATTCTTGAATAACATACTTTGCTATAAACCAGGGAAAATAACTCATCCTGTTCTACATCCAGAAGTATGTTTGCCACCAGTAGACAATTTAATATTACCATATGCAGTATGAGAAAATTATATGTTACTACAGTGCCTGTCAAACGCACCATTTACATTTTAGTTTATATTCAGCAGTAGTAAGTAAAGATGCATAAAAACTGGACCCATGGCTGTTCCCGCATTGAAAATGTTCATATTTACTTTGTGCAATTAATGCGTTGCTTAAGTTGCTAAACCCCAAGTCTAACTGAACAAGAACCCTAAATCTGAATGGTGCCATTTTTAGGAATGGACCCAGTCAACTCTCTTCAAATTGCAATAACATATGTGAAAGAGATATAGAGGCAAAATATTAGGATAATAATTACTACACAGGTAAAATAATTCAAATAAAGCAAAAACTGTGAAAGAAAAGGCATGCTTTCAAGAATCCTTATGTAATACAATCAAACATCCTGAAGCATGATTGGTATATTTTCACATCAACAATTTTTTTTTTTTCTAGAGGAACCTCAGATAACTTTACAAATAATTTATGGGTATTCAGTTAATAAAGGAAATTACTGAGTCTGTAACTCAGTGGTTCAACATATCAACAGTGTTCTTGCTAATAGATAGGTGTCTCTGGCTTGCATTAAATGGGGCAAGATAAAGAAGTGGTATTTTGATGCTTCAACAATGTAATTCAATAAAGAGCTTACATTAAGTAAGGAAAACTTAAAATCACCCCAAGTCCTATTTTGTAGCTCGAATGGAATGTTATCTGAATATTAATAAATATAGTTTATCGACTATGACATTAAAACATCTTTTGAATGACAGAAATAAAAATTAAGGGATTGATTTTTTTTTCTTTTTTGGTGATCCGCCAGTTTGAGAGCTTACTGAGAGCATATGTAGATAGCATATTTGCAAGTCCATCTCTGGAGGATTGCAAAAGGCCCTTAGCTTGTGAAAAACAGCAATGTTATTTTTTTTTTAACGTTCCCTATATTTAGAGATTAAATCGCTCACTGCACAAACCCATTTGGAACAGGCGCGAAGGTGAAAAGGATAATCAGTACAGTCACTGGTCCGTGTTTCCTAAACGCTTTTGAAAACATTACTGTGCGCAGGCATAAAATTAGCGGCAGGACCTTAAAAAGGCTGGCATTTAGCATGACTTTTTGGAAAGTGACACCCTCATTTTTTTCTTGTAGGATATCATTAAATTTCAATCGCCCTATGGCAGTGCCTTTCCATTAATAACCAATTCACTGTGTCACTTTGGCTCTCCTTTGAAATAATGAGCCTTTGCTTCGCTTTAATAAATTTAAACATATTCTCAAGGCCAGGGAAGATAGGAAACCGCAGATGGGCTGAGAAAAACACGATTCATAAATCCTTAACTGCCTGAGATCGTTGAGAGCAAAACAAAGTAACACTCGTAAAATATTAAACAATCCCAGCTGTATGAGGGAAGCTTCATTAACAAAAATGGACTATTTACTGCCTTGCTCAGAGCCTGTGGGTGGAAAAAGTCAAAGAAATCTTTAAAAAAAAAAAAAAAAAAAATCCAGTGCCATTTCTTGTTGTGATTCCTTAACCAACTAATGGAACAATGAAAATATTATCTGGAAAGTCCAGTTGCCAAGAATTAATAAATACTATTCAAAATCCTGTAAATTATTGTTTTCCCACTGACACATTTTACCTAAAAAGTAACGAATGAAAGTCTGCCTTTTTTTTTCTTTGAAATACGTACAGAGGTATGGAAGTTATTGAAGACATGATAACTACCTAAGTACTCAAAATGATAATATCCAGCATTGTGGACATCCTTCTACAGATGATTTCTGAAGTACATGTCAGATTATAAACAACTAGTTACTTTCTTTTGCTTTTGTATCTGTATTTTGTTATCCACTGAATTGTCTCATACCGAAGACATTTTCTAACATTGAGTTTATCAAAGACTTTAAGATCAGATTTGGAATCATACTTAAAGGTTGGAAATTCAGTGCAGAAATCCTAACATAACATGGAAATTATGAGATACCATCAAGGGCAACATTTTAAATGCCCTTCTTCAAAATCAAGTCCCACTTGCTGGTGGTATACAAGTTTGAAGAACCAAGAGATCAGTGTCAGTCTGTTAAATGCTAAGAACTTAGAAGCTCTAACCTTAAAGACAAGCTGACAATTTAGTGGACAGAATGTCAATACTTCTAAACATTTCAAGGGCAAAAATATTGCTTTATACAATCTGTGTCACATTTATTGCAAGAAAAGAATTTAGATTTTTCTTCCACATTCTGTCAGCACTTTTCCTTCTTTTATACAGAGATACATAATTAAGAAGTTCAATATGGAATAATGCAGAGGCTGACCCTTCCAACAACACATAGCCAGTCTTGTGATATTACATGCTAAAACACAAGAAAAATGCAAATACATTCATCCTTTTTCAAGCGCTATATATTTTACTAACAGAGCTCTTCCTTATATGGAGAAAATTTCAGAGTATGTGATAAAGCATTTGAATGAATAAGTGAGGTCTTTTTTCTCATCATTAGCAGTCGCATTTTCTTATCATATTATACTGGAAGCAAATAGTTGTTGACATGGTTCCTAAAAGACAGTTGAAGAGTAATATCAGATACACAGATACTGACTCCAGATGCTGCCTGCACATGTATTTCTTAATCTGTAAAATGGGATAAATAATACTATCGTCTATCTCCAAAAGTCACTTTAGAACTAAGCAAGTTTGTACTCGTCAACTTCAAATAGTGCCTGACACATAATAAGCAGCATATTATGCTTATTGTGACTAGGCTAGATTGTGACTTAGGTTTAAATGCAATAGGTTTGAAGGAAGTATTATTGTACCATGATCATGGTAATATCTTTAATGGCTATTACAAGGAATACTTAAATGTTTGCTGTTATGAAAGAACAGAGTCATTTGTACTATTATTACAAAGCTATTTGTTGGCAATTCTTGTCAGACATTTAGGACTTCCTTTGAATCAAAATCCTGTTTTCTCAGTGAAGTCTTCTGGGGCTGGCTATTACTTTCAGGTTTCAAATCTGCCTAAGGCTCAATTCTTCCATGGGAAGCTTAAACTTTGACTATTCATCTGGTATTAGATCTGTTACTAACATCGATGAGATAGTTCCATGAGATATTTCAAACACTCTCCTTTATTCATACTTCTAAATAGTAAATAGTTAATAATTGTAAATAAATATGCCTGTGTATTTAACACAGAGTAATGCTAATGTTACCTTTTTTGAGAATTGTTACTTGCTTTCAGTATGTTCATAAAATTCATTTAATATAAATTCATAAATATAAGAGGTTAAAATATATTTGGTTACTATTGCATCGCTCAGGTGACTCATAAAAGGATGGTAAAATGCTCTATATGTTTTGCATTACAAGTAACTGATAAAAAATTTTAAATCTCCTGTAGTTTAGTAAGGTATCTAACTATAAGATTTTTTAAAAATACAAGTTAAAATACACATCTTATAGTTACAAATTCTGAAACTCAATTTTTTTTTTTTTTTTTTTTTTGCTTTGCCACTTCAAAACACCTTGAAAAGCCACCCATTATATTTTCTTGGAATTGGGGTAGAAAAGTTGAAGGGACTTTGATAACTTAGATAGCAAGAGGATGCCATAGCAAATCAAAGGTGAAATAGCATCTAATTTGAGTCTAAGTGACTAGTCCCTGAAAAGTTGATTTTTTTTCTTCCCTAACAGTCCTTCATCATTGAATACGGGAAACAATTACAATGAGAGGCTTGTGAGCACAGAGTCTTTGCCACTGGGCCCTCATAAATCTTGCCAGTTCCCAGTGAACAACACCAAATATTTGCAGCTGAGGAACATTTGGTCTGGCTTAAATTAACATATCTCAGCAGTCAGAAGTCATTAAGCTTTGCCAATGATTTGAAACAATTTTTCCATTTCAAAAGCAACATTGGCTTTTACTTATTTTTCTGGATGAGGAAGGTAGTAAAAACTAAAACAAATGACATGAAAATAGAAGTTACTAATGAAAAAAAAAAGATAAAGGTCTTTGAACTGTGCTTGGTAAATTTGTTAACACTTTTTAAAAGGATCCCTTAGCTCTTATGCATATAATCAAATAATTCAAGATGATGCATACCAATTATATGGCAAATAATGATTCGAGTATTAAAATGTAGGTTCAGTTTACCATTACTTCTTTGTGAATTTAGACATTTTAAGTTGTAAAGCTGATAAAAAAATTTCATGAGAAAGAAGAACTCAACATTTCGATTAAAGTTTTCAAGGTCATTAAGTACAGAAAGACAGAAATATACTGTTGTATTTTCCAAAGCTCAGTTCTGATATAGAATTCATTTCAATATAAGAACATGAGCAAATTGACTAGAGCAGTTCAATAATTATATCAGGGAATATTTTAAGTACACAAAAATAAAATGAATAGATTCAGATGAGGAGACTGGAATTTAGAATTCAAATCAATGCATTCACTTGTTTCTGTTAATTCATCAACTGTGTCGTATGTCCTTCCTTCAATAAATAATAATTGCTTCCGGGAAAAGTAGGTTTTAGAAACATAATACTTGATTTCAATTCCAGTTTCCCTGCAAGAGAGTTCTGTCAACCTGAAGAAGTCATTTAACCTCCCAAAGACTCATCTATAATGTAAGGATAATAATATCCACCTCAAAAGTCAAGTGAGAGGATTAGAGACTAAGTGACTGTCCCATGCTAAATGTTCTGTAAATGGTTAGCTGTTAATACTAATATTATAAAAAGTTTAGTGTCATTTCTGTAAGCATGTACAGTCATTATACAGTGAATTTTATTAATTGGGAACCATAACAGCTAAGAAGAGACCTTTTATTATAATAGATAATGGTAACAGAAATGTATATGCTTACCACAAATAAGAGTGGAAATATGGAAATAGACGGTAGGAATAAATAATTTATTATATGCGTCAAAAGTGGCACTAACTTTATTGTCATGTGATTTCACATAGTGCTTTAAACAATATTTTGATTTGGATATTTCTATTGGTCTCTTACTATACCACTCATAGGTGAGGCACTTGGGATTTAGAGCCAGATCCATCTGCCTCCAGGGCTGTGTTCTCTCTCTTATGCTATGCTGCTAGAAATGACTTTCGAAAATATTTACTTAAGACTTCAGAAAACTTTATGATATATCATTTTGTCAAAGGGTATAATCTACCTGCATCTGTATATCACCATGCATTTTAAATGCAAATTGAACCAATCACCGATTCCTTAAACACGTTGTGATTATAAAGTTTCCAACAGTATGCTGACTGTATTTTACATTCTTACCAAAGATAAGACTCAAAGCAACTGATACTGTGGAAAAGAAAGATTTTGGCAAACAAAATTTGGGGCCCAATGTTTTAGTAAAATGAGCTTTAGCAATTAAGCAATCAGAGCCCATCAATAAACTTCAGTTTATAAATACTCAAAAGAAAAAGATTCACACACAGACGTTTTATTTGCATTATGTTGGTTCTTTTTCTGGCACATATATTATTTTTTTATTTTTTGGAAGATCCTTTAAATATAATTAAAGCATACTATATAAGATAAATACAAAACAATGGAAAGATGGAAAAATGAAGTATTAAAAGTCTGAATAAACAATACAACACAATCCGTGAAAATATGTAATGGTTTTTTAATTCATATGCCTTCAAACACTGAGGAAAAATTAATGTTACTTACTTTACTACTTAGAGAAGGTCCTGGGACAATAAATAAAACTCTCCTACTGCTATATTATCAAGTCTAGCTCATGATGCATTTCAGAAAGGGAAAAATATGTTTTGATCATTGCTCCCATGTATCTTTGTTTATTCTATAATTTTCTAACTCATATGGAACAATTGTTTTAAAACATGTATTATTTTATTATCTTCTTTATTAATCCCTGAATTCTTTGGACAAAGTCAAATAGATTTTATAAAAGTTACTGGAACTTTTAAAAGAAGTTACATTGTTCTATTTAATAAAGGAAAAAAGGTTGGCAAAGACGTTCTAGGGGAGGAGGTGAGCTTGACTTCCTGAGGCAGTCACTTGTCTGTACGTTGCCTGCTAGATCTACTTTCTCAGGCTTCTATCTTCTGGTTTCTTTTGCTAAGTTATGAATTGCTAGTTATTTCATCAAGGAAAGAGAGAAGAGAGTACAAAGTAAATCATACTTCCCAGTCATACTGTAGCTAAAAAAAAGTGAAATCCTTAATATGAGAAATTACTACTTTGCCATCACAGTAAGTCAAATCATTCATATTCAATAAATATTTATTAAGTAAATGTAAAAAGGTAAAAACTTAAATCAGATCTTACATTTGTAAAAAATAATTTTTGTTTCATCTCCATGTAATTTTCATCTGAACACAAGAAAAAAAATAAAAAGAAAGAATTTCTCTGTATATTTCTAGGTTGGCTTTTGATGATCATTTCCAGGTTTTATTCTCTCCTTTTGATCAACATGAAGGGTAGAGGACAGATGGAGGTGGTAGGAAGTATAAAGTAAGTTAGAAAAAAAAAAAATCTTTATATATTTTTTGTTATATACCAATAACAAAAAAAGTACATATGTTTAGGTAAATTTTACAATTTAAGTAGGTACTTCCTTTTCATAAATAACAAACAATAAGTATCCCATCAATATGTACATTTGACATAATTTTCTTAGGAAAGAAGTACTTCTAGTGTTTCAGGAAAAATTATGTAGTTTAACAAAGGTAAGTTTTATTTGGGCTTTATGTCTTATTAAATATGCTATATTCATTATGCATGTATAAATGTAAATTATTGAATTCACTCAAATTACTTCTGGACATAACTGAATTTCATTTATACTGTGTTCACATGTTCCTAATGAAGAACGGGCTAGGGAAGAGTTTATAAGTTTATAAACAAAGAGGAGATGCTTGTCCTTGCAGAAACACATGGAATCAGAAGAAAAACTCAAATGCTAAATCACTAAGTTTATAAACCTATGCTGAAGACCTGTATTATTTTTAAAAATATTTTATTTATTTATTTGACAGAGACAGAGAGATAGGATGAGCAGGGGCAGGGGTAGAGGGAGATGGAGAAGCAGACTCCCTACTGAGCAAGAAGCCCAATGTGGGGCTCCATCCCAGTACCCCAAGATCATGACCTGAGCTGAAGGCAGAGGTTTGACCAACTGAGTCACCCAGGTGCCCTGGCTAAAGACCTTTTGAATGAATTCTGAAACTCAGTAACCTTAAATGAAATGCACAAAGTAAAACTCTGTTTAACAAATTCAATTTGCATAATGAGATCATCATTATTTTTTTTTATGAACTCAAATAGTACTTGGCCTTTTAACTCCTGAAATATTAAAACAAAGGAAGAAAGGAACAGGTAAAAAAAAAAAAAATTCAGCCCTCACTATATAAATGCAAAGCTAACATTACGGAAAATGAGTTAAATATCCAAATGTAATGGTTTTAAGTAATTTTGTTATAAGTGTTGTCATTTCATGTGCTTGTTTGTTCTCAGAGGTGTTGTCCTCAAAATAGGGTAGTAAAATGTAAAACAAATGCTCTTTCAAATGCTTGTTCCCTCACACAGAGTTTAGGCCTCACTCTTAAAATGAATACAATAACATTTTTATATAGTTGTTTTGAAAAAGAACTATATTAACCTAAGTGTAATGCACATTCTGCCTGGCACATAGTAGGTCAACTTTCTCATGCTATTATTATAATGTTCATTTTCCTCTTTTATTCAGAAAGCAGAAAATAAGCTAATCACATTAGAGAATTACTTTTTCTAAGTACTATGATAACTAAATAATGATAAAGTCCTTGGTTTGAACACTGACACTTGTGAAGCCTTTAGATTTTTATCATTTTGGAAAGATAAATTGGCTAACAATAGTTCTCTGGGGTTTTTTAATATATTGCATTATTAGAATATATTATTAAAATCTAACCCTGTAAGAAAGTTTGAAAAGAAGATACATTTCATTTTTGTCTTATGTTTTAGTTTTATATGTTTTAGTTTTAGAAACACTGGGGAGAGAGGAAAAAAGTAAAGAAAATATAAAATTTATAAATCAGTTTAATTGTTCAAGTATTTATACCCTACCTTTTAAGTTTTACTAATTTACACATTAAACTGTTCCACCAAAAGGCATCTGGAAGGGATTCTCCAACATCAGTATACAAAAGTTATTAAAGAATCTTTACCAAAGTAAAACTAATCTATTTATCCCTCACTCTAGTTGATAATAAGTTTGCACTCTTGATGAAGAAAGAGATATTGAGGAGAACTGAATGAAAAAGACCTAATGTGTTCATATGCTTAAAGATTTCTGGTATATAGTAGGCATTTGATAAATACGGACTTAACTTCCCTTTTCTGTCATAGATTGAATCATGAGAATAATAATAGCTTCAACAAAAAGAACTTCTGTTTTAGTAATCCATGACAGACTAATTATCTCTTACACCTTATCTTTGCTTTAATATCTTAAAAAATATTGAGATACACGTGATGATAGCAAGTTATATATGAATTTATTTCTCTATTAATTTTATTTTCATGAATCAATGAAATTCAGTTAACAAATGTACAGAGCTATGCCTAATTTCAAATGATATAATACATTTTCCTATATATGGGATACCTGATATTTAGAAAAAAAATTGGTGACAAGTGAATTTAAGGAATACTGGGAGATCTATCTATCTATCTATCTATCTATCTATCTATCTATCTATATTTTAATATTTTATTTATTTATTCATGAGGGGGAGAGGGAGGGAGAGAGAGAGAGAGAGAGAGAGAGAGAGAGAGAGAGAGAGAGGCAGAGACACAGGCAGAGGGAGAAGCCGGCTCCATGCAGGGAGCCTGAGGTGGGACTCGATCTCCAGGATCACGCCCTGGGCCTAAGGCAGCGCTAAACTGCTGAGCCACCAGGGCTGCCCTAGTGGGAGATATTTTTATCCTGTTACAAACAATATATTTTGGAAAAAACCACTTTTCACCGGTTAAACCACTGTTTTTAGACCAACTGGTCAGAGTATTTGTATAAAACATTTCTAAAAAAACAAAAAAACAAAAAACAAAAAAGCAGTATCAGTAACATTTTAAAATGGTTAGTATATAGTGAAAACAGAGAAAAGCTCCTCAAACCATATTTCACAAGATTGTTTTTCTATATTTTCCATGAATTGCAGTTAGAACAATTTTTCCTCTATTTCCCTCATCAGTCCATTTGGAGATCAGCTTTCCAGGGATTAAATGTCTCCTTAGTAATGCTTTTAATTTCAAATATAAAAATCAGCATGAGAAAAGGAAAACAAATGTGATAGGGAGGCTTAAATTTGTTCAGAGAAAGCACCATTACTTACTCGCCTACCTTTTCTGAATGTTTTATATTAGGCTTAAGCACTAATATTGAAATCATTATACAAACTTGATACAATTATCTGAGCCTATTTTGAATTCTAATATGTCACTGTAAATAATCTCATTAAAATTATTTTAAAGGTCTTTCCGACATTTTCTACCAGGAGAACTTTGCCTTCTCTCTCTCTCTCTCTCTGTTTAGTGCTATGAAATTCTCCTTGTCTATGAATTTACTAAATCTACCTTCCTTTCTCTCCTATCCTCCTCCTCTTTATAAAATGTATTGATATCCAGAATAAAAGAGTACTTTTTAAAAAAGAGCATGAGCCTAGATGTTTTTCATTGGCATTGTAACAAGAACCGTTTCTCTCTTTTTCCCCACCCCACCCCCAGGGGCATCGACAGAGAGACTCACATCAACACACCAGAAGCTTGGTCAGGAAATTAGACATCTTATCTTTGGGTCTGCTAAGTAAGGACCAATAACCTAGGACTGCAGCACTCTTCATAATAACTGCCTTTACAAAATGAAATTTTGACTTCTTCACAGCTTAGCTACAAGAAGACAGTATCAGTAGACTTGCATTTCTGTGCAATATGCAGGGTAGTAAAAGATTTCAACACCTGACAGGAAAAATGAACAAATGATAAAAAAAAATCATTGACATGTTCTTTCGATGTGAGGCGACAATTTTGATGTGGATTTACATTTTTATTATTGTTTACTTTCTAGAGAGACAGGTCTACTAAACTTGGAATACTTTAATTTGAAAGAAAAATAGAAGTATCAACAGCAAGAAAGAAAGGACCAGATCTTTAAAAATTTAAAAAAAAAAAAAAAGTTAAGTGTTTTTAAGATCTAATCATCCTTGTTAATTTACCCCTGTGTTTACTTTGTGGAGGATTTGGAAACATTGAATACTATGTGTTACTTTCATAATATCTACACAAATCATAAAGAAAAAAATCAAATTATATTGAAGTTCTACTGTAAAATTAGCCAATACTTCAACATCAGATCTTTCAGCTTCTGAGGAGTTAACATTATTTTGATGGTCCTCAGATCAGGACTTGTAGTTTTGTGAGAAACAAAAGAAATTGAAGAAACAGTGTCTAGATTTTAAAATAAAATACAAAATACCATTCTAAATCTTAGGTTAGAAAAAAAAAAAAAAAAAAAAAACTTCCGAAAGAGGTAGAGGATGACAAAGATGAAGTAACATAGCAATGTTTATAATAATGAAAACTAAATTCCACTGTCATATATCATAAAAATATTAAAGTTATAATTCATTTTTAAAGGTATATATACTATTGAAAAGAAGGAATGGTTTAAATTGATCACTAAATAGACTACTAAAGTCAAACTGTGTCTTTAGTTTTGTTGCTTTCTATGGTTAAGTAAGTTTTTCAATACAAATAATGTTGTTGAAATTTTAGATAAATTATCCAGATAGATTCTAGATAATTTTCTTTTCATCTAAAGAAGGGAGAAACAACAAGCTAAAAATCACTTGGAAAAGAAATTTTGACTCCTTAGCTCCCGGGACAATGCTTAACATATCTGAACAACGTAATTATAGTACATCTAAATGTTTTATGCAATTTAGTAAATTTTACAATGTAGGAAAATAATATTTAGAAAATCAAGCTTACCATTATCAATATATTAATATTTTTGTTATAACAGACATAATAATATATAACACATGAGATATAAAATTTAGTGTAAGAAAAAAATGAATAAAACTTAGTCTAAGAAAACATTAAAGAAGTTTCCTTTTTCCTTTTTTTGTTTTGTTTTGTTTTGTTTTAAGAAATACATTTATACTCCTTTCAACCATTTCCCATTTCTTCTACCCCCTACTCCACCTCTCTGCCTCTGGCAATCACCAATCTATTATTCTCTATATGTATGAGTTTGGTTCCTTCATTAGTTCATTAGTTACTTCCTTCCTTACTCTGTTCCTTCCTTCACTCCTCCTCCCCTCCCCCTCTTCTTCCTTTCTTTCTTTTTGAGTCCAAATATAAGAAAAATGATGTGGTATTTGTCTTTCTCTGTCTGACTTATCTCACCTAGTATAAAGCCCTCACTATGTATCTCTTTTTCTATCTACCTATCTCACAATTTACTCATTCATCCATCAGTGGACTGATGTGGCATACAAAAACTTTAAGTTTTCTTATAAGACATTGGTTTTATTTTTAGACTTTATACACAATAATAATGAGCATATTGGTGTAAATTTTCTTTACACTAATTAAAATTTCCAAATGTTTTGTAGTGAGCCTTAAGAACTTCCAAATAACATATTACTAATATTTTCTATTTCAGCTTGGAAAGTTTTTATTAACTAAGTAATCAAAAATAGAGAAAGTGATTATCAATTTTTGTTGATGAAATAATGATATAGACTGAGAAAATGTAATATGGAAAATGTAGTAAATTTGTCTTATTTTATAGACATGGCAAATTCCTTCCCAGGTTCTGTGGATTATAAAAGGTTCAAAATGAGTCAGATGAATATCTTTTTTCACCAAGTTAGTGCTTTGATGCTGAACATACTTTACATAAAAATGTTTGTAATGAAAACTTGTATGGCTAAGCTTATTCATGCACATATTTTATTTACTTTACTGAAGTCAAGCTCATCAATTCTCACTTTATATACTTCTGATTATTTCCCCAAATACATAAATGTTAGTGAAATTCTATGGCAATTGAAAATATTTGTATACATATTCTCAAGATTCAATAAAATATCTCAAGATTTGTTTAAAAGTGTCTTAAACAGAGGTGCCTGGGTGGCTCAATCCATTAAGTGTCAGAATCTTGGTTTTGGTTCAGGTCATGATCTCATGGGTTGAGAAATTGAGCCACATGTCTGTCTGTCGAACTCCCCACTGGGCGGGGGGGTGGGAGGGGGCTTCTTGGAGATCCTCTCCTTCTGCCCCTACCCTTGCTCTTCTCTTTTTCAAATGAATAAATAATTCTTTTAAAAAAAGGTGTCTTGAGCAATACTTAACATATTCTTCCAAGTTACTCAAGTAAAGGGAAACATGTATTTAAATGCATACATTTTAGTTTGTATGTAATCACTGAAAGAAAATTCTGACCAAATTGTGTAGAAAATGGTGAACATAGTCAAAGTATTTTTCTTTGCAGAACTAATGCCTGTATTTGTCTCATTTGATAGATAATTTTATTTACTCTCATTTCAAGAGTAAATGATTAAAGGAATATATTGATTTGTCTTCCTAAACTTTATTCTAGTGAAGAGTTAACAAATATAGATATAACTAAACACCCCTTAAAATAGTACAATTGAGATCTAATTTAAGTAATTTTAAAAATAAATATATTCAGAAATGTCACAATTTAAAACACAACTTATGAATGAAAATTTATATATATCATACATTATATATGTGTATATATATATATATATATATATATATATATAATTTGCTCGTTGCTTTCAAATATTGTTAGCAGGTGAAACCTTTTCCAAGTGAAATTTTGTCCTTAAAGATCCAGGTTAAAGGATTAGTCTATGAAAAACTGTGATCTTTTCTTAACCCATTCTTGAGACATCCTCTCCTTTCAAAACACTAGGGCTTATTGTTAATACTCAGAAGACTATTGACCTAGAAGTAGCATGTTCTAGGAAACAGGGCATATGATGAGAAGAAAAACACTTCTCAGTAACTGTACCTTGAATCCACTTTCTGCCAAGTGGTTATGAATATAAGTATTTTACCATTATTGTGATGGTGTGACCAACTTCATTTGTCATAAAGCTTAAGTATTTTGACATGCATTCACTCAACAAATGTTTTGAGTGTTTTGTCTGTAATGAGGGCTAAACTGCATGGTGTGCTGAACATGGTAACCAGGATGGACTTCACAAATGGCTCACACCTCAATGTAGGAGATACCCTGATTGCTCTTTTTTCTATTACCCTTCTCTCCATTAGTAAATCCATTAGCACCACTCCAAGACATCTATTTCTTTTCATTTAATTGCCAACACTCTAGTCAAAGTCACCATTTCTCACCTGCGCTATTTAATAGCCACTTAACTAGTTTCTTTGATTTTAGCTCACCCCCCATTATATATTTGCAACACAAAAGCCAAAGAGAATTGTATTATTCCTTTTTTTTAACGATTTTTTTTAAAAAATAGATCTTTATTTGAGAGACTGTGTATGCATGGGTAGGGGGAGGGGCAGACAGAGAGGGAGAAGCAGACTCCCCACTGAGTAGGGAGTGCAGTTTGGGGCTCTGCTCAATTCCAGGTCCATTGAGATCCTGACCTGAGCCAAAGTCATCTTTAAGTAATCTCTACCTCCAACATGGTGGGGCTTGAATTTACAACCCCAAGATCAAGAGTCACATGTTCTACTGACTGAGCCAGCCTGACACTTTATCATTCCTTGGTTTAAACCCTCATAAACTACAAACTTCTTACCACAGAATACAAAGGCCGCCATGATCTGATCACTCCCTATTTCCATGAGTTTTACTATGTTGTCTGCCTTAATCTTTATGATCCAGCCATCCGGTTTCATGTCAGGCTTGTTCTGCTTCAGCCTTGGGCACTTGCTGTTTTCTTTGCCTAAATTATCTCCCCTACAACTTCTTTACTTCCCATTGGCTGCCAGTCATTGCCTTAGTCTTCAGTTCAGGGGCACCTGGGTGGCTTAGTGGTTGAGTGTCTCCCTTTGGCTCAGGGCATGATCTCGGGGTCCTGGGTTCAAGTCCCACATTAGGCTCCCCACAGAGAGCCTGCTTCTCCCTATGCCTATATCTCTGCCTCTCTCTGTGTGTGTCTCTCATGAATAAATAAATAAATAAAATCTTAACAAAAAAAAAAAAAAGAAATTTTGCTCTTGGAAGAGAGAAGATGGTGGAGGAGTAGCAGGACCCTAGTCTAGCCCATCCTGGGAACACAAGTAGGTAACTCTCAAAACATTCTGAATAATCTGGAAATTGACCTGAAGACTGAAAGAACAAACTCCACTCTAAAGGGAGAGAAGTGGCCACGTGGAAGAAGGTAGAAAGTATGAAGACAGAGACGTGGTTAAGGCAAGAAAGGGATAACCAGTGCTGTGGAGTGGAGGGAGCAATGGTTGCTGAGAAGGAAGAGAGACAGAGAGACACAGAGAGAGACACTGAGGGGGAGGGGGCACAAAAAGTACACAGGGGAACACACAAGGAGAATGTTTCCCCAAAGCCTTTGACTTGGAAAATGAGAGGGGCCGAACTTCATGTGTTCTTGCAACCAATGGGGTTTAAAGCCTAGAAACTGTGTTCCATGAGATGCTCTGTTCCTGATCCAGAGTAGCTGCTCAATAAACATTTGCTGTTTACTGGAAATGCATAGAAAAGGAAATACATATCTGAGATACACATATACATATGTGTATATATGTATATATTCTTGTCCATAAAGTTCTTTCTACTGAAATCATAAATATATGAGCAATACTGACATTTTCGCTATGATCTTAAATATGAAGCACAAAAATCCAACTCATTTTATGTATCAGATATGCCAGCCTCTGAATTTTCACTGAACCCTTTCCTACGTCTCTAGACCTGCAAACATAATCACCCATAAACTGGATCTCACATTACACTATTGTTTCTTGACCTTTAAAGCTATATGCCCCACCCCAGGCCACTGCTTTCAGACATTCCACATTGATTGTTTCTCAAGGCTAGGGAATGGAAGGGATTAAAATAATACTAAGGTTAAAAATCTATTTATTTGAACTTATAATATGAAATGTCCAAGACCATCTTCAATTTTATCATTGCATTAGGAAAGTGATACATAAAGTATAGTGCTATGAGTTTTTTGTTTTGTATTTGTTTGTTTTCCTCCAAAGAGAATCACTTCATGTAAAAGTGATTTTGTAGTGTCTGAAGAAGCAGGAGTAGTGAAAGAAACTTTGGAAGGTCTTCCCTACCTAGATAAGAATTCTGAGTGAGGAAAAGGATTAGGGAGAGCACAGTTAAGAGATTGTGAACTGAGGCAAACACTGACCCTTCATTTACACTGGATCACATAATTCTGATGGTAGGGTAGGCTGACATAATTAAAGAACATTGTGATTTAGTTCGGAAGGTTTAGAATTATTACTTTTCTCACTATGGTATCTTTTAGTTCTCTAATGTTATTAAATAGAGCAGTGTAATTCCATAAGACCAGCCATAAACTCTACAGTGGAATATAAATGATTCTAAGGCCCAGATAGAGTGAATATAGCTACTAAAATCTAACAAGAGAGGAGATACCCCTGAAGACGGATCCTGAAAGAAATGGATTTTTGTGGCTCATTTCTTTAACACTAGATCTGGAAAAAAGAAAAAAAAATGGATTCTTATGTGTTAATAAAATCAACAGTCTTAAATACTCAAACCCTCAAATGAATTTCCTCAGGGGAGCACTGAACATCAACTTGCAAGAGTTTCTGAAGATTTTTAGGAAGGCCAAGCAATAGTTACCCAGTTTTTAAAGACTTCTTTAAAAGTGACTGCCGTATGGAATGCTTGGAACCTAACCTACAGAGGTCTCTACTTTTCTTTCTCTTTTTTATCAAGATTTCACAGTCGGGTAAAACATGTCTTTTTTTGCATTTTGATTTTCTTTCACCTTTTCTTTTTTTTTTTTTTCATTTTTTTTAAATTTATTTTTTATTGGTGTTCAATTTACTAACATACAGAATAACCCCCAGTGCCGTCACCCATTCACTCCCACCCCCCGCCCTCCTCCCCTTCTACCACCCCTAGTTCGTTTCCCAGAGTTAGCAGTCTTTACTTTCTGTCTCCCTTTCTGGTATTTCCCACACATTTCTTCTCCCTTCCCTTATATTCCCTTACACTATTATTTATATTCCCCAAATGAATGAGAACATATAATGTTTGTCCTTCTCCGACTGACTTACTTCACTCAGCATAATACCCTCCAGTTCCATCCACATTGAAGCAAATGGTGGGTATTTGTCATTCCAATCATGAAATGGGCAAAAGACATGAAGAGAAATCTCACAGAGGAAGACATAGACATGGCCAACATGCATATGAGAAAATGCTCTGCATCACTTGCCATCAGGGAAATACAAATCAAAACCACAATGAGATACCACCTCACACCAGTGAGAATGGGGCAAATTAACAAGGCAGAAAACAACAAATGTTGTAGAGGATGCGGAGAAAAGGGAACCCTCTTGCACTGTTGGTGGGAATGTGAACTGGTGCAGCCACTCTGGAAAACTGTGTGGAGGTTCCTCAAACAGTTAAAAATAGACCTGCCCTACGACCCAGCAATTGCACTGTTGGGGATTTGCCCCAAAGATACAAATGCAATGAAACGCCGAGACACCTGCATCCCGATGTTTATAGCAGCAATGGCCACGATAGCCAAACTGTGGAAGGAGCCTCGGTGCCCATCGAAAGATGAATGGATAAAGAAGATGTGGTTTATGTATACAATGGAATATTCCTCAGCTATTAGAAATGACAAATCACCTTTTCTTTTAAAGGAGGGGCTAACATTGTCAACAGGGTAATTAAAGAATTAAATTATTTTAGGCAGTAATTAGATATTTATGTTTCCTATCACAGTATAGTTCGTCTTTCCTCAGTATTGCATAGTTGACTATATTTTATTTTGTAATCTACCAAACAGATTAAAATGTTTAACATCTATATATCCAAGTACAAATGCAGCTGAAGTTGTCATAGTTCTGCCATATTTTACACAGCTCTATTTGGTAAGAGGAAAGAAATGGTGGAGATGATTTTCTCATTCACTGTTCTATTAAGACATACTCACATAGGTCTAGCTGTTATTATTATTGTTTTTTTTATTCAACTCTTGGTTTCCTCCTGCCTGTTAAACTTGCATGTTCTATGGCCCGTAGTGATATTCATTGATGGGTGCTCTTGATATTCAGAAAAATGCTTTTCTTTGCCTCTTTACCATAAAGTTCAGCAGTGACACCAAAGATTAGGTTGTGTGTGCCCTTTCAGTTATGAATTATAAGAAATATTTCCTTTGAAATACTTACTAGAAAAAAAAAGCAAATTCTTTGCGAAATAACTTCAAAATTAACTGTTTGATTCTCAACCATGAATCTATAATATATTTGGCTAACTGAAGCTCACAACCTGCAAAATTGGGCAGCCCCGGTGGCACAGCGGTTTAGCGCCGCCTGCAGCCCAGGGTGTGATCCTGGAGACCCTGGATCGAGTCCCACATCAGGCTCTCTGCATGGACCCTGCTTCTCCCTCTGCCTGTGTCTCTGCCTCGCTCTCTGCGTCTCTAAGAATAAATAAATAAAATCTTAAAAAAAAAAAAAAACCTGCAAAATTTCATAAACTCTTAGGAAATCTTTATGATGGACATATCTGTTGATATAAGAATTTACAATGATAAAGTAATCTGCATAGACTCCCCATGTTTTAGTTTCCTAATTGAAATTTGCATTTCTTTCTAGTTCTCTTGAAGTATTATTTGACACAGATTTTTTTAAAAAGAGTTAAATGTGGGGGGAAAAAGAGAAAAGAAATTATACCAAACCCTACTTTTTACTGCTCATTCTTCAACTCGATAAGAGCTAAGAATGTTATGAAATTCTACAGTTAATCAGTGTCTTGATAAGAGAAAGAATCAAGAGAAATTGTAACTGGAAAAGAAAAGACAGTTAAAAATGTAACTACGAAAGTACCGAATCTATTTTCAGCAGTCTCTTATATATTTTAGTTTGTTTTAAACTATGCAACATAAAATAAACATGATTTAAAAGATCACATCCTTAATTACATCATAGAATATTAGAAATCTCCTTGCGGCATCAACAAAATAATTCACCATTGGTAAAAGATAAGCTTTATGAATTTCTGCTTCCGTGTCATTTATTCTACACTGTATAGCAAAGCTTATTTATAATACAAATTCACAAGCAATATAATTGGGAAATATTTCCAATTAGATTCAGTATTATGGCCCTAAAATGGGTGCATTTATGTTAATATAAAAGTATACCTGGTACATTTTATCATGCATTAGAGATTTTAATCAGGTAATCTACACAGCATCTGGAAACCTAAGCAGAGGCAAAGTCTGCTATAACAAAGGCACTGTAACAGTTCACCTTCAGTGAAGAACAATAATGCATTATTAAATTCACTTTCCTGCTCAGTGGTTACACTTAGCTGACCACAGCAAATTTGCTCTCGGCCTGGTCCTCACAAGTTGGCAGAAAAATAGATTCTGTCACATTTAACGGGTTTAGAAAATGACAGGATGCCTCTTTTGTTTTAACTATAAACCATAATCTTTCAGAAGTAAATATAATTACAAATGCCTTTGGTCATGTCATTCTTGGGACAGATATTATATGTGGGTTATCACAGAAGCATATATCACCATAACTATCATTAATAAACGGAACTGATACTACATATCAAAAAATCCAGATTTTTTCATGGTGCTTTCATTCTATATAACATCATAATTCTTATGATACAATAAAAAGTCATTTTGGAATCTCACGGAGCTATGGACATTACAGCAACTTGTAGGGTTTTGTTTCATTTAAATTTACGTTACCCAAATTAGGATATTTGGTCTACCACAGAAATATCATATTTAGCAAACTTACTAATCAAGTTCTAGAATACTGCGTAAGCTAAAATTAGAAGATTGTTTTTCCAAGTCATTGTCTAAATGGTCACCAGCAAGAATAAAAAAATCTTCATAGTTGGTTATATATTAATCCCATAAACCCTTTCTTTATACCCATACATATCTTACTAAATACATATATTATAAAGGAAATGTCATGTTCCTTATTTTAAGTTTTGTTAAATACAAATTATATTTCATAGGAGTTTTCATAAGGTAGGAAAGAAGCAATATTCTGTAATCATGGACTACCTTACTTCCCTACAAGTATTTTTATAAGTTAATACATAAAAATTGCAAATATTAGTATATAATGAAGTTCACTGATACTCTTAAAAAACTGATATCTAATGATTCCATGGCAATTTTACTTTAGAATAATTTGCAACTAGGTGCACAAGATTTACCAATAAACACTATTTCAAGCAAAGAAAGATTGCTACCTTAGGTGATACTGAGATTTGGTTACTCAAAGAAGTATTTTTATGGCTTCCTGGAATAACTTTTTACTAGCTTTTACACATTCTTTCATGCCTGACTTAATTTCTCTTAATGATTATGATTAAAAAATATAACTGGCACAGTTGACCTTAATATTAATATGCAAATAAACTACACAAAACCTTCAATAAAAAGGTGATTGTCAGAAAAAAGCAAAGAAAACAAATGCATTACTTGGCTATTTAAGATTGGAATTTTTTTTTCTTTACAAGAAGCATATTGGGTTTGCAATTTGTATACATATTTTATAGATTTCATTTTCTATATACTAGTTTATTTATAGCATGTTACATTACATTATTATTGATAATATCAGATGAGTTATTTGCTGTCATTAAACAGAAGTCTGCTATAATTAAATAAAAACAACGTAAAAGCATAATAGTTCTGCTTGGAATGTCAGCAACATTTCTATACGGTGATAAGAGTTAAAACTTGGTCATTTAAAGAAAATATACATTGAGAAATTTGCTTTGCAATTGACTTTAATTATGTTGATTCAATGAGTTCTAAAAATAAGTCACTACAGTATTCCATGGAGGTTTTAAAGCATTTACTGTCCCTAGCTTAATATCCTTTTAAAAAGTTATTGACATTTATGGCAAAATCACTGATCTTTGCCCAGTTCTTTTCTTCCACGTTACAAACTGCAAACTTGTACATGAAGTATAAAAAAATGTCATTGTTCAGAGAGAGACTTGTTACATGAAACTAAGAAAATATAGCCTATCTTTAATCATCTGAATTAATTTCATATATGCTATAAGTTTCCTCATTTGGCAGTGGAGACTTTAAATTAGACTTAAATTATTAATCATAAATAATTAGAAGAGAGAGAAAGACATTTGTTGACTGTTTCCTATTGACTATTGATGATGTCATTTTCAGGATTCTGAACTTCCCTCTTAAAATTCTTCCCTGATAAATGAGTATCTCTTCAGGAGCTAGTCTAAACTAAGTGAGAATAGGTTTATCTCATCTCTATCTGCTGCCGTGATTCCTGAAACATTGACAGTGTTTGGTTCCTGAGTGCGTCATCCAAGAATGCTGTAAGAAGACATATTTTTCTGCAAAGAGAAAATACAAACTCTAACCTAAATTCTAACTTTAGTGTTCCTCACTTTTCCTTCTATGCACCACAGGAAAAAAGAAAAAAATCAGAAGGCAGTCTACCTCTAAGAAGGAAGCCTAGAGTTTTGACTATTTGAAGTCAAAAGTAGGGTTCAATCTGGAAAATAAATGGGCATTTGGGGAGGATTAAAATCTCAGCTACTTCTATTATTAGCAATTATTCCAAGCACATGAAGGCTCTTAGGATAAAAAGGATTATAGCAGAATAAAACATATATGACAAGAAGATTGGAGATGCTTGAGGAACAGAAATCCCTGGTAAAAAGGAGACTGTCTCCAATATTATCAGAATAGACTTCTGTCTCCTTTCGCCCTTTGCCTAAACCTGACTATTGTACATAAGTTTGACACAGCATGAACTATGATTATTCTGGGATCTGAAGAACTTAGGTTCACCATCAGAAACTCAAAAGCAACAAAAGCAAATTTTAATTCTGTCATCTTTGTTCTTGGAGTAGTTTGAGGGATACACTGGAATCAGCACACATTCTTCACTGGTGTCAATAATAGATTTAGAACCCAATGTTACTTTTTTCTTCAAAGTGGGTCCTAGTAAAGATCATGTGAACTAAACAATTAAAATATTTAGATCATGGGAACCTGGGTGGCTCAGTCGATTAAACGTCTGTAACATCTATCTTTGGCTCAGGTCATGATCCCAGGGTCCTGGGGCAGCCCCAGGTTGGGCTTCCTGCTCAGGAGGGAGCCTGCTTCCCCCCACTCCTCCTCGCTCATGCTTTCTCTCTGTCACTGTCTCTCTCTCTTTTTCAAAAATAAATAAATAAAATCTTTTAAAAATAAAATATTTAGATTAAAACAATAGCAACAATAAGACTTCAAGAACAAATGAGTAATTGCAGTTTAAAGGAAAACCACACAAAAAAATTTTGATTTGCATAATGCCTTTCTCCATGTAGAGAGACATAGTTAAATTCCTGATTTTTCTGTTTTCTTTTCTTTTCTTTTCTTTTCTTTTTCTTTTCTTTTCTTTCTTTCTTTCTTTCTTTCTTTCTTTCTTTCTTTCTTTCTCTTTCTCTCTTTCTTTCTTTCTTTCTTTTGATTTATTTATTTATTTATTTGAGAGATAGAGAGAGAGCATGAGTTGAAGGAGAGGCAGATGCAGGCTTCTCACAGAGCACAAAGCCCAATGTAAGGCTTGATTCCAGGACCCTGAGATCATGACCTGAGCCAAAGGCAGACAGATGCTTAACCAACTGAGCCACACAGGTGCCCCTCTGATTTCTTTCTCCATAGACAAAAGGAACTAATATTTTTTGAGCAGATAACTCTGTTCCAAATACTTTTGTAAATGATGCATAGAGTATCTAACTTAAATGTTGTGAGGTAAAATGATACATTGCCCTTAAATTGCCCACCTGCCTTGATTTGGATTTTCTTTTAGATACAATAAGGGGGGGGGGTATTAATTTGGAAAACATAGCATTATTTGTATTCAAAAGTTCTCCCCTTAATGACAAGACTTCATCTATACACAGGTCATGCCCAGTACTCCAACCTATCTGTGAATAATAGCAAAATTCAGAAAGACATTCTATCCTCAGTTCTAGGTTTAAACAGAGTATTTCTGCTAAAGATCCCCAAGAAATTCTACATCTTTTCCCTTATCATGAGCAGTAAGAGGATAATATCCCTTAATAGGATAATGATGTACTGTATCTCTTTTTTTCCTAAAATTGTCTCATTTTTATCAGTAAGGTATTGTGCACAATTGCCTATGAGAATTGACCTAGCTGTAGGTGGAGAATTATACCTCTTGCGAGATTACAGAAGAACTAGAATGGAAATCTTCCTGTGTATTCATCATGGCCATTAAGATAGAAGGGAAAAGCTAAGCCATGAGACACATGGCCATTGCTTCACAGAGTTTACGATTTAGGAAAAGAAGTATGGCATAATAACTCCTATATATGAGTTTGTCCCTGAGGATCATCACCCTTTATTCGAAAGCTTCTCATTAGTATGTCTTAAAATTACAACAATGTCTTATGTCCTTCATTTAAAATGCACCTCTGAATTCTCAGCAACAAACATATTGCCTGCCACTTTGCTGGTAATCACAAATTGTTTGCTGAATGAATAAATAAACGCAGAAATACAGGGAAAATTGCTTAGTTTTTTATAAATGGTAACTTTGTTAGACTGCTGTTAAGAAACCATTTACGGTGATTTATTTAAAGATATGAAATTATGACTATAAAACTATTCCATATCTTTCCACAAATGTTTCTTGGAATTACATTCTTCTTTTTGGTGCTATTATTTAGATCAAATGACAACTGATCAGATAAATCATTCACTCATTTATTCAACACACTACAATGCACCAGTCATTGTGACAGACACTGAAGATCTGGTTGTAAATAACACAGACCCAACCTCATGTTCACTGAGCCTGCAGTGTAGTGAATTATGATTTCTATCAGGCTGCTCCAGATTCACTGTCACCCTTCCTGCCTTGTTCTCTGTGACTTGAAGACATTTTCATGTCCTCTGGAAGGATCAGTCAATTGGATGCCCCAGTAAGCAGATCAGATGCAGCACCAAAATGTGACAGTCTGGCTTCTACTAAGCCCTGGATTACTGCATTATCCTTTCCAACCACACCTTGAATCTATTGCTATGCACTGTCTCTTTCCTAATGAGATATAACATGTA